>NC_069079.1:66048300-66351330 GCF_025698485.1 Gossypium arboreum | reverse complement strand
ACAATAATGACCCTTAATGGGTGACAAGTTGGTCTTGTAAATGGCTTATTTTTGCCCACATGGGTAGGAATATGGGCATGTGTCTCCGCCGTGTTGCTTGAGTGCAATTTCGAAATGAGCCTAGGCAGACTACATGGTCACACACATGGGCGTGTGCTAGGCCATGTGGCCAAGTCAGTTTCTGCCACGGGCTAGACACACGAGCGTGTGACTAGCCGTGTGACTCAAGTCAGTAGCCTGCTTAATTTTCACACGACCTGGCACACGGGCGTGTCTTGTGTCCGTGTGGACAAGTCAGTATGTATGCCTTGTTTTGACACGTCCTAGACACACGGGTGTGTCTAAAGCCGTGTGAGGCACATGGTCTATTCGCACGGGTGTGTGACTTGTACAACTTTGAAAAAATGTTTATGTTTTGAAAATTTTTGTATGAGCTCGGTTTAGTCCCGACCCCTTTCTATTGCATGTTTAAGGTCTCGATGACCTATATATAGGACATTATGATCATGTTTGATTATGATGGTGGATAATGTATGTGAATTGTTTGTAAAATGTTTTTGATTGTCTGGTAACACCTTTAACCCTAATCTGGCGATGGATACGGGTTAGAGGTGTTACATTTGGTTGGTATCAGAGCTACAGTTTAGTCGATTCTAAGACTAACGCAGCATATGTGAGTCTAACTATACATCCCATATTTATGAACTGCGATAGTGTGATGAATCCTGACACTAAAAATGTGTTTTTATATAGCAAATGGATCCCGAACGAGCCATAGCTGACGATGTCGAAAGTAATGCGCCTTCTCCCATGTAAGGGATAGCGCCATCCGATTCTAGACCGGCTACAAGTAGCATGATGGAGAGGCTAAAAAAGCCTTCTATCAAATGATGAATGATTGGTTCAATCAGTACATTAGAACTAATCTGGCTGTACAACAACCCCCAACCCTGGTCAATCCTTTGCAAGTCTCTGCTACGTCACAAGCTAATCAGAATCTGTTGATTAAGCCTTCGGTTGATAAGATTAGAAAATATGGAGCTGAAGAGTTCTGAGCTTCAACGAACGATGATGCTGAAAGAGCCGAGTTTTGGCTAGAGAATATGATAAGAGTATTTGATGATTTTTCATTGAATTTGGATGAATGTATAAAATGTGCCGTTTCACTTCTGAGAGATGCGACATATCACTAGTGAAAGACTTTGATATCAGTAGCTCCAAGAGAGTGAGTCACCTGGGATTTCTTTCAAGCTGAATTTTAAAAGAAATACATCAGTCAGAGATTTATCAACTAGAAATGTAAAGAGTTTCTTAAACTGAAACAAGGCCGTATGTCTGTTATAGAATACGAGCGATAATTTGTAAGGCTGAGTCAATATGCACGAGAATGTGTATTGACTAAAGCTATAATGTGCAAAAGATTCAAGGATGGCTTGAACGAGGATATTCGTTTGTTAGTTGGGATTCTTGAGATCAAAGAATCTGTAGTACTTGTTGAACGAGCATGTAAAGCTGAAGAGCTTGGGAAAGAGAAAAGAAAAGCTGGTTCAAAAGCTAGAGAAGTGCGAAAGAGATCATCGAGCAAGCTATTCCAATCTATGTCAAAGAAATTTCGAGATGATTATAGCCATTCAAAGGCTAATGTGGGACACTCGAGTAGAGATCGTGCTAGATCACATTCTAGTTTTAAAGCTCAAGCTACATTTATTGCCAGTGTTGAAAATGTTTGATCTGATCGACTCGAGTGTCAACACTATGGTAAAAGACATCCCAACAATTGTAGACTGTATGATCGGGCTTGCTTCAAATGTGGATCATTAGACCATTTCATTCGTGATTGCCCTGAATCTGTTGAGCAAGAAATCGTACAAAATCCGAGGCCAAGTGGCAATGCATCTCGTGGTAGACCTCCCAGAAATCTGAGTAATGTGAGTGGCAGTTAGAGGGGAATAAAAGACACTGCTATTAGATTCGAGGCTTGTGCACCTGCCAGAGCCTATGCCATTCGAGCTCGTGAGGAAGCTTCATCTCCAGATGTGATTACGGGTACCTTCACACCTTATAATACTTCTGTGATAACTTTGATAGATCCTAGATCAACACATTTGTATATGTGCATGAATTTAGTATCCAATCAGACTTTGCATGTAGAATCTACTGAATTTGTGATTAGAGTATTGAATCCCTTAGGCAGATGTGTTTTGGTTGATAAAGTCTGTAAGAAATGTCCATAAATGTTTTGATACATTTGTTTTTCGGCTGATCTGATGTTATTACCCTTTGATGAGTTTGATATAATTCTGGGTTTAGATTGTTTAACTTTGCATGATGCTGTTGTGAATTGCAAACAGAAAACTTTTTATTTGAGATGTAAGAATGATGAAATAGTTCGAATTGAATCCAGTGATTGAAATGGGTTATAAGCTACGATTTTGTCAATGAATGCTCTGAGTATTGTGAGAAAAGGTTGTAAAGCTTACTTTGCTTAAAGTGTCAGAAAGGAAAATTGAATCAGTGCCTGTTGTAACACCCCAAACCCGGCCTAGACATTATGGCCAAGTCTGGTGTGTTACATTGAAGTGTTTTTCGAAAACCATGTTTTCATTGAAAACCCTTCTTGATGTTTAGAAACTTTTACCATTTAAACTTGTAAACCTTTGTAGTGGCAGAAACATGTTATTTTAAAAACAGTTAAGTATAAAAAAAAAATCAAACCTTCTTTGTTATGGCTTAAAGTGAATGGATACTACGCACCAGGTAGGATTCAAGAAAAGAGGAGGTGAGTCAATTAGATTGCTTAAGTACCTAGCTCTTTCATGATCCAATCCTAGACATGCACACATCCATTGCCACACTTTAAGCTTATTACTTGTCCACGAACAACAAATTAAGTTTAATTCTATTTAAAATATTTATTTCCTTTGAAAACATTTACGTTGCGGAAGCTTTGCTCGGTTATTGTTATATTTTGAAAATAAGTAATTTTTATAAAACGCGCCCTAGGGCTATCCAATTTTAAGGAATCAATTTAAGTGATGTGAATCTCAAGTTGAAGACGATTTAAGTAATTTAAAAACCCAAAATAAAAATAATAGAGCGGGCTTATTACAACTTTAACCAAAATAGAAATAATAAAAAATAAATGCGAAATTTAAAGGGAAGCTAATTGAAACTTATTTAAAAACCAAAAATTTAATCTTCGTGGCCACTTTGAATCTCGCCCAGCTCCAAGTCCACCAACTAGGGCTCACCTACAAGGATGGAAGAGAAAGGGGGTGAGTTTGGAAAACTCAGTGTGTATGGAAACCCATCCAAAGCCCAAGTCAGCTCAAGCCCATTGGGCCTAAGCCCTATTCAAATAACAGTGGGTATTGGGCCGAAGCCCCTTTCAGAATACAGTAAACTGGGCCTTAGCCCCTTTTCATATAACAGTATGGCCCATAGGCCCATTCTAGAACAAAACAGACATATTCGTGTATGCAAGCCCAACCCAGCCTATAACCAACCGCTACACTCCACCCGTACCAACCCTACACTCCATGTGGGGAATAGCTCAACCCACCCAGCCCTACACTCCACAGTTGTAGCATAGCTGCTCAGATATCAGTAAGTTGAGGCAAAGCCTCCAGTACGTGGTCAAGCCACTTTCAGTACTTCCTCCACCAATAACCCAATCCCATGCATCAGATAATAATAACAAGGCATGCAGTAAATAGTAACAGTCAAACATGCATTCAGGTCAACCTTAACCCTAAGGGTATATCAATAATTTTGCTCCTAGGGGTAAAACTGTAAACTTTCCACCTTTAAACGTATTTCAGTACTTTTATCAGTTTTAAGGGTTCTCATAAATGTTACGGTCCTTACTAGCCCATTTGTCATTGCAGTAATTTATTTATCTCAATTTCACAATTTTTAGCCATTGGGCCCTAAAACCCCTAATGGGCCTTACAGTGTCCACTAGCAATTTAAGCCCATTTAATTCAAGTTTTATGACCAGTTTACAAGTTTAAGCAGTTTCGATTCTACAGTCTAACAGAACATACTTATTTCCTATTTTTTTATATTATATATTTTTATTATTTTTTTATTAACCCGTATGGGCCTGTAAGCCCATTGGGCCCAATTTTAGCCTATCGAGGCCCAATTACTAAAGTGCACGAAACTTTACACATGACTAACTTACCACTTGCGATTTCAGATCTAATGATTTTTAAACGTCTTGTGAGCACTCGCACACTCACAAGCCCACGGAATGTCAGAATTTCAACATTTCAACTTTTGTCGAATTGAACTATGAGAGGGTGTTCAATACACACCTGTTTCGCGATGACTACTACTGAGATCCCTTATGATGTCCTACAATTGATTACCACAATTCTTAGATTGCAACCAATAACAACCAATCCCAATATTCAGCAACCCATAATTGAACCATGGCCCTATAGCCTTTAAAATCTTACCTTTTTGCCGAAAACCGATGACTAGATCCAAGTCTAGTTGTTCCAAAGATCTAAGCCTTTGATCAAACCTCTAGAAGACACTAATCACCAAAAGAAATCATCGGTTAAAGACCCTTAAAGCCCTATGCCCAAATCGACAGCCTCCCTATATTTTAGGGACTTCGGCTTTTCTAAATTGTAAAATAAGACTAGATCTGAGGTGATGAGCACTTACCACTTATTCGTCTTTGATTTCTATGCAGATCTGATGCAGATCTATCCTCTAAATGATAGTAGAACTTGAATCCAGGAGATTTGAAGTTTCAGGTATAGGTCCCTAAATCTATGGTATTTCGACTTTTTAAGTGATGAAGAAGATGATGATTTGAGGCTATAACTTTGAAGTGATGTTGCCGACAGACACTAAGGGTTTAGAGAAGATGAAATTTGATCAAAAAGAACAAAAATAACTGAAGGATTTTGGCTTGGAGAAATCGGCACAAGAAGTGAGTTTTCAGGATTTCGGCTTTTATGGCAATCGGATATGGAGGTTTTGTGGAGGATGGGATCGACGGAGGAGGTGAGTAAGGTGATCAGAAGATTTAGGCTAGAAGAAAAAGCAAAAAGGAAGAAAGAAAATGGAGGAAAAAGAGAGGAAGAAGAAATCGGCGCCAAGGAGAAGGAATTTGCGTTTTCGGCTTTTGTGAGAACTCAGAAAGGATGAATGATAGTGAAAGCTTTCAGGTGGCTAACCCTAATTCTCCAAGACAGAAAAAGAAAAGAACCTAACCCTAATATCAACTAAAACAGTCGGCCAACCTCCCTTAGGCCCTTGCCGAAATTCACTTAAGTGATCACATGCCCGGTACATGCCTAAAATTAAAAAATAACAATATGCCTACCTTGCAACTTGAACCCTGGACCTTTAATTCCTTCCCAGACGCCATAAGCCCTTCATAATTTATTTAATTACTACACTAAACATACGAAATAATAATAATAATAATAATAATAATGATAACATCCGAATTATTTGGGCCGTCTGCTACCCGAACCCAGACTCAAGGCCCAATACTTTTAGGCCCAAAAATTGGGGCGTTAGAACTCTACTTTCCTTAAAGAAATTTCGTCCTCGAAATTTCAAACTATCAACTAACCGTATTACTCAAGTCAAACCACTATGCTTTTGCTGCGCACTCTAATTAAAAATAATTCTTAGTATGACCCAGAACGTCTAATTACCAAAGTAAAGAAACATCTATCAAGTACGCATACAACTCGTAATACACACTTAAATAAAATAAGCTTGGCAATCCTGAGCTCGATGCTCCTTGGACCCACATCTAAAGTATGCTCCTGTCTTCCTATGGCATTCACCCGGATGACACCTGTTGCAGTTCTTGCAGGTCGGAAAGTTTGGTCGTGTCTTAACATGTTTCACAGAACGAGGCTCTATTCTCTGAGAGCTAAGATCCTTCCTTTTCTTACACTCTAAGCACCCTACTTGAAGCATTTCCCTAATTTCCTTAATTTTGGTATCAAATACTTACTCTACCACTTTCCTTATTAACTCGGCCAGTGCCTCAGTACCAAGCTCCGAGTTACCGCTACCCGAAGTTGGCAAACTTTGCTTACCCTCAGAATCCATATCAATACTCTACATTACCAGTACACATATCAAATAACTAAAAGATCTCAAAATTTTACTATTTATTCATATGTCTTATGCAGAGATAGTATTTTAGAGTTTTATTCTTTCTGTAATCATAGCCTAGCTACGCCTCAATCTTTTGGGTTTTAGTTCCTCTTGTCTTAGTCTTTATGGTTTCAGATCAACCTAGCTACAGTATCATAGTAAAGTCTCAATCCTATCTACAGTAAGGTTTTAGTACAGTATTTAAGGCAAAAGTATTTACAGACTTGGTGCTGGGGATTCAGTGTGCCACATCAGATTTCAGAAAACTTAGAAGAATCTAACCTCTTTAAAATCAAATTCTCAACACATGTGTATTTTGAAGAAGACAAGTTTGAAAGAAAAAAGAAAGTCTCTTTAAAACAAAAATTTTCCAGAAAATCAAATTTTTTTCCAAAAATACCTTTCTTGGGTTTAAAAATTTTAGAAAGCATTTTTGGACCCGATCCACAGCCGAGTTGTTACAACTTGGCTCTGATACCACTAAATGTAACACCCCAAACCCGACCCAAACATTATGGCCAAGTCTGGTGTGTCACATTGAAGTGTTTTTTGAAAACCAAGTTTTCATTGAAAACCCTTCTTGATGTTTATAAACTTTTACCGTTTAAACTTGTAAACCTTTGTAGTGGCAGAAACATGTTATTTTAAAAACAGTTAAGTATCGAAAAAATCAAACCTTCTTTGTTATGGCTTAAAGTGAATGGATACTACTCACCAGGTAGGATTCAAGAAAAGAGGAGGTGAGTCAATTAGACTACTTTAGTACCTAGCTCTTCCACGATCCAATCCTAGACATGCACACATCCATTGCCACATTTTAAGCTTATTACTTGTCCATGAACAACAAATTAAGTTTAAGTCTATTTAAAATATTTATTTCCTTTGAAAACATTTACGTTGAGGAAGCTTTGCTCGGTTATTGTGATATTTTGAAAATAAGTAAATTTTATAAAACACGCCCTAGGGCTATCCAATTTTAAGGAATCAATTTAAGTGCTGTGAATCTCAAGTTGAAAACGATTTAAGTAATTTAAAACCCAAAATAAAAATAATAGAGCACCTTATTACAACTTTAACCAAAATAGAAATAATCAAAATAAATCTGAAATTTAAAAGGAAGCTAATTGAAACTTATTTAAAACCGAAATTTAATCTTTGTGGCCACTCTGAATCCCACCCACTCCAAGTCCACCAACTAGGGCACACCTGCAAGGATGGAAGAGAAAGGGGTGAGTTTGGAAAACTCAGTGTGTATGGAAAACCCATCCAAAGCCCAAGTCACTCAAGCCCATTGGGCCTAAGCCCTATTCAGATAATAGCGGTCTTGGGTCAAGCCCTTTTCGAATCTGATGAACCGGGCCTTAGCCCCTTTTCAGATAACAGTATGGCCCATAGGCCTATTCCAGAACAGAACAGACATATTCGTGTATGCCAGCCTATAACCAACTGCTACACTCCACCCGTACCAGCCCTACACTCCATGTGGGGAATATAGCTTAACCCACCTAGCCCTACACTCCACAGTTGCAGCATAGCTGCTTAGATATCAATAAGTTGAGGCAAAGCCTCCAGTACGTGGTCAAGCCACTTTCAGTACTTCTTCCATCAATATCCTATTCCCATGCATCAGATAATAATAATATGGCATGCAGTAAATAGTAACAGTCAAACATGCATTCAGGTCAACCTTAACCCTAGGGGTATATTAGTAATGTTGCTCCTAGGGGTAAAACTGTAAACTTTCCACCTATAAAGGTCTTTCAGTACTTTTATCAATTTTAAGGGTTTTCATAAATGTTACGGTCCTTACTAGCCCATTTGTCATCGCAGTAATTTATTTCTCTCAATTTCACAATTTTTAGCCATTGGGCCCTAAAACCCCTAATGGGTCCTATAGTGTCCACTAGCAATTTAAGCCCATTTAATTCAAGTTTTATGACCAGTTTACCGGTTTAAGCAGTTTCGATTCTACATTCTAACAGAACATACTTATTGCCTATTTTTTAGATTATATATATTTATTATTTTTTTATTAACCCGTATGGGCCCGTAAGCCCATTGGGCCCATTTTTAGCCTATCGAGGCCCAATTACTGAAGTGCACGAAACTTCACACACGACTAACTTACCACTTGCTATTTCAGATCTAATGATTTTTAAACGTCTTGTGAGCACTCGTACACTCACAAGCCCACGAAATGCCAGAATTTCGGCATTTCAGCTTTTGTCAAATTGAACTATGAGAGGGTGTTCGATACACACCTATTTCGCGATGACTGCTACTGAGATCCCTTATGATGTCCTACAATTGATTACCACAATTCTTAGATTGCAACCCACAACAACCAATCCCAATATTCAGCAACCCATAATCGAACCATGTCCCTAAAACCTTTAGAATCTTACTTTTTTGCAGAAAACCGATGACTAGATCCAAGTCTAGTTGTTCCAAAGATCCAAGCCTTTGATCAAACCTTTAGAAGACACTAATCACCAAAAGAAATCATCGGTTAAAGACCCTTAAAGCCCTATGCCCAAATCGATAGCCTCCCTAGATTTTAGGGACTTCGGCTTTTCTAAATTGTAAAATAAGACTAGATCTGAGGTGATGAGCACTTACCACTTATTCCTCTTTGATTTCTACGCAGATCTGATGTAGATCTATCCTCTAAAGGATAGTAGAACTCGAATCCAGGAGATCTGTATTTTCGGCTACAAGTCCCTAAATCTATGGTATTTTGGCTTTTTAAGTGATGAAGAAGATGACGATTTAAGGCTATATCTTTGAAGTAATGTTGCCGATAGATACTAAGGGTTTAGAGAAAATGAAAGTTGATCAAAAATAACAAAAATAACTGAAGGATTTTGGCTTGGAGAAATCGGCACAAGAAGTGAGTTTTTGGGATTTCGACTTTTATGGCAATCGACTATAGAGGTTTTGTGCAGGATGGGATCGACAGAGGAGGTGAGTAAGGTGATCAAAAGGTTTTGTCTAGAAGAAAAAGCAAAAAGGAAGAAAAAAAATGGAGGAAAAAGAAAGGAAGAAGAAATCGGCACCAAGGAGAAGGAATTTGCGTTTTCGGTTTTTGTGAGAACTCAGAAAGGATGAATGACAGTGAAAGCTTTGGTGGCTAACCCTAATTCTCCGGAGACGTAAAAAGAAAAGAACCTAACCTAATATCAACTAAAACAATCGCCCAACCTCCCTAAGGCCCTTGCTGAAATTCACTTAAGTGATCACATGCAGCACATGCCTAAATTTAAAAAGTAACAATATGCCTACCTTGCAACTTGAACCCTGGACCTTTAATTCCTTCCCAGAAGCCATAAACCCTTCATAATTTATTTAATTACTACACTAAACATATGAAATAATAATAATAAAAATAATAATGATAGCATCCAAATTATTCGGGCCGTCTACTACCTGAACCCAAACTCAAGGCCCAATACTTTTAGGCCCAAAAATTGGGGCGTTACACCTATTGTTTGTGAATTCCCTGATGTGTTTCCTGAAGAACTTCTGGGATTGTCTCTTATCTAATAAGTTGTATTTGACATTGAGTTAGTACCAGGAACTACTATGATTTTGATAGCTCCGTATTGAATGGCTCTGACCGTATTAAAAGAATTAAAGTCTCAGTTGCAAGAGTTAACTGATAGAGGGTTTAAGAGACCTAGTTTCTTACCTTGGGGTGCTCTTATTCTTTTTATGAAAAAGAAAGATGGTACGATAAGAATTTGCATAGATTATCGTCAGTTGAACAAAGTGATTATTGAGAACAAGTATCCTCTACCTCAAATTGATGATTTGTTTGATCAGTAGAAAGGACATATTGTGTTTTTGAAGAAAGATTTGAGATCAGGTTATTATCTGTTGCGAGTAAAAGACTCAGACATTCCAAAAACTACAATCAAAACGAGGTACGACCACTATGAGTCAATCAGAACGAGGTACGGACACTATGAGTTTTTAGTTATGCCTTTCTGATTAATGAATGCACCTGCTATCTTTATAGATTTGATGAACAAAATTTTTAGACCGTATTTACATCGATTTTTTGTCTTATTCATTGATGACATATTGATTTATTCTGATGATGAATCTGAGCATGCCGAACATATGAGAATAGTGCTACAGACTTTGAGTGATAAGAAATTGTATGCGAAGCTTAGAAAATATGAATTTTGGTTACGAGAAGTTAGTTTTCTAGGCCATATTGTATCAGCATCAGGTATTCGAGTTGATCCAACCAAAAGTTAGGCTATTCTGGATTGGAAGCCTCCAAGATATGTTTCTAAAGTCTGAAGTTTTCTAGGACTTGCTGGTTATTATCAAAGATTTGTAAAAGGCTTTTCTGTGATTGTAACTCCGTTAACAAAACTGCTTCAGAAAGATGTGAAGTTTGAATGGTCCGAAAAGTGTCAGAAAAGCTTTGATCAATTGAAAGACCTATTGCCTGAAGCTCTAGTGTTAGTACAACCTGAATTGAGTAAAGAATTTGTGATCTATAGTGATGCTTCGTTGAATGGTTTAGGATGTGTTTTGATGCAGGAAGGCAAAGACATTGCTTATGCTTTGGACAGTTAAAGTCGCACAAAAAGAAGTACCCGACGGATGACCTTGAGTTAGCTGCGATCGTATTTGCTTTGAAGATTTGGCGCCACTATCTATTCGGTGAGAAATGTCACGTATATTCTGATCATAAGAGTTTGAAATATTTGATAACTCAAAAAGATTTGAATCTGCGATAGAGAAGATGGTTAGAATTGCTAAAAGACTATAATCTTGTTATTGATTATCATCCGAGAAAGGCAAATGTTGTTTCTGATGCTTTGAATCGAAAATCATTATTTGCATTGTGTGCGATGAATGCTCATTTGGTTCTGTCTGATGATGGTTCGGTTTTAGCCGAACTAAAAGCAAGACCATTATTTATTCAATAGATTATTTAAGCTCAGAAGGTTGATAATGAGATTTTAACGAAACGAGGTTAGTGTGATTTAGATTCTGATTTAGAATTCAGAGTTGATAAAGATGATTGCCTGAGATTCTGTGATCGAATTTGTGTTTCAAGAAATGCAGAATTAATTCAGATGATTTTGAATGAAGCTCACAACAGTCGTTTATCTATTCATCTGAGTAGTACGAAAATGTATAATGACTTGAAACAACTCTATTGGCGGCATGGCATGAAATGGGATATCTCTAAATTTATTGCGAAATGCTTAATCTGTCAGCAAGTTAAAGCTGAACATCATGTGCCATCTAGTTTGCTACAACCGATTATGATTCCAGAATGGAAATGGGATAGAGTGACAATGGACTTTGTTTCAGGTTTACCCCTATCTCTGAGAAAGAAAGATGCAATCTGGGTTGTACTTGATCGATTGAATAAATCAACCCATTTTATTCCGGCACGATTTGATTACTCACTTGATAAGTTAGCTGAATTATATATTTATGATATTGTGAGATTGCATGGTGTGCCATTATCCATTGTGTCAGATAGAGATTCGAGATTCACATCACAATTTTGGAAGAAATTGCAAAAGGCTTTAGGTACAAAATTGCACTTTAGTACTGCTTTTTACCAGTAGATAGATGTTCAATCTGAGCGGATTATTCAAATTCTTGAGGATATGTTGAGATGTTGCATTCTTGAGTTTGAAGGTACGTGGGAACAATATTTGCCTTTGAATAAATTAGCTTATAATAACATTTTTCAATCGAGCTTTAAAATGGCACCATACGAAGCCTTATATGGTTACAAATGCCGTACACATCTGTATTGGACTAAGCTCAGTAAAATAAGATACACGGGGTCGATTTGATAAAAGAGACTAAACAGAAAGTAAAAGTGATTCGAGATAGTTTGAAAGCAGCTTCTGATCGTCAGAAATCTTACGCAGATTTGAAACATAAAGAAATTGAATTTGAGATCGGTGACATAGTGTTTTTGAAATTATTCCTGTGGAAGAAATTACTTTGGTTTGGTAGAAAAGGAAAATTGAGTCTGAGGTTTATCAGGTCTTATGAGATTATCGAGCGTATTGGGCTAGTTGCTTATAGATTATTGTTGCCATCTATGCTATAAAAGATTCACAATGTATTTAACATATCAGTGCTTCGACAATACAGATTCGATCCTTCACATACAATTCCTCCGTCTGAGATTGAGATTCAGTCTGATATGACTTACGAAGAAGAATCGATATGTATCCTAGCTCATAAGTTTACAAAATTGCGAAAAAAGAAAATTTCGTTAGTAAAAGTGATGTGGGATCGACATGGTGTTAAAGAGGCTACCTAGGAGCCTGAAGATGGTATGAGACAACAATATCCGAATCTGTTCAACGGTAAGATTTTCAGAGATGAAAATCCCTAAGGGGGAGAATTGTAATAGTCCGGTTTAGACCCTAGTCGGAATAGTGGTTTCAAGACACAAATATGAGTTAGAAAATATTTTAATACTATTTTTTTATGTTTATTATATGTGAATTGACATGTGTAAAAATTTTGTATGAAAATTTGATCGTTTGTGTGCTTAATTTGCAAAAAGGACCTAATCGCATAATATGAAAAAGTGGCATTCTATTTGATTAAGTGCCTATTTGTTGTGGCTTTCTAAATGAGAGGTCCTTATGCCGATATTTGACCATTGGAAGTTTGAATGGACATTAATGACCATTTATTATGTGTTTAACATGTAATGCCCCGTACCCGAGACGGTTGCCGGAGTCGAACACGAGGTGGTAACGGACTTAATTCATTACTTAAACAGCTTATACAATTCATTTTAAAATTTCCAGACAAGCTGGCTAAATGCATCACAGTCGCTTTAAAAATCACATCTCAAGTTTCGAAACTCAAAATCCAATTCCGTCAATTTTTCCTAAAACTAGACGCATATATCTATCTAGTAATTTTTTCTAGAATTTTTGGTCGGGCCAATTAGTACAGTTTATTAGTTAAAGTCTCCCCTATTTCAGGGTTTAACTACTCTGACCTCTGTGTATTACAAATCAGATATCTCCCTGTACAGAGCTTAAATGACTATGCTATTTGTCTCCAATAAAACTAGACTCAATAATGAATCTGTACATATAAAGCATGACTTCTAATTATCTTTGTAAAATTTATGGTGAATTTCCAAAGTCGAGCAGGGGATCCAGAAATCGCTCTGCTCTGCTTTCACAAAAATTTAAACATCTCATAAAATATAGCTCATATACTGTTTCGCTTCTTCCATATGAAAATATACTCATCAAGCTTCGATTCCATAACTTATTCATTATTTAATTCCATTTCTACTATTTTTAGTGATTTTTCAAATTCACGTCACTACTACTGTCTGAATCTATTTTGTGGTAAATTTTACCTATTTCATGGTTTCCATGGATTAGCTAGTAATTTAACATACATAACACCAAATATGATCATGATTAGCCATTCCAATGGCTAATCATTACCAAGCATTTCCATACCACTCAATAACCATATCATAAGACCATATATACAAAATGATTATAATGCTATACATGCCATACTCAAAATATACAAGCCATTATGCCAAGATGGTATACGGATAGTGTGAGCGAGCCTCCGACCGTTCCCGATTTACGAGTGGCTTGTCAAAACTACAAGGAATGAAAAGGAGGAGTAAGCATAAATGCTTAATAAGTTCACATGCAAATAGCAAGTAACATAACCATATAAGCAAACATAAAACATCATTTGCATAATCATCACCAAGACATTCATATCACATTTTCATTTATCATCTTACCATATTGTTGTTATATCGATTTTTCAACCCGAGGGTTAAGTACATACCTGTTCAAAGTACCCATTTCACAACACTTACCAATACGTCCCTTTCATCTTGAGTATTCCTCCATTTCAGTAGAAATTTACCCGTTGAACACATCGGAATATAATTCGGATATGTGGAAAGTTTGCACATAAGTGCCACATATGTAGCCAAGCTACCATGTAACCTGCCCATAAGCGAACTCGGACTCAACTCAACGAGTTCGGATGCCCAAATATCCCAGTGACATGTCACTTGTATCCTAATCCATTCCTAAGGTTCAACGGGACATTTTTCCCAATCATATGTCTCAACCATCTTCTATGGAATGTTGATACCGATACTCGGTAGTATTTCACATTTTCCAAGTATATCACATAATTTGACATATTATCAAACAATTGTCACAAGTATGATATTTCATAATAATTATCATATCATTTAAACAACATTAAAACATTTAAAACAATAACTATGTTACCAACATTTACATATGAACTTACCTCGTATGCGAAAATGGCTACTTTTACCATTTCGTCCACAACTTGGTATTTTCCCCATTTTAGCCTGAATTTTAGTTTTCCTTGCTCTATCATTTAAAATATAGTCTAATTAGGACTCACATTATTCAAATTGACCCAAAATCATATTTTGGAAAAATTACAATTTTGCCCCTAAACTTTTGCATATTTACACTTTTACCCCAAAGCTCATAAATTAAACTTCAGCCTATTTTATTATGTTTTATGACATGCTGATCATTTTTCCCTTCTATGGCAACATCAAATTCTCACTCTAACATGTACTTATGACTATTAGGTATTTTTACCGATTAAGCCCTTTTGCTCGTTTTCACTTAAAACCGAGTAGCACAAGTTGTCTAACATAATTGAAAACCTCATATTCTATCATAAAACACCAAAATACACAAATTTCACCTATGGGTATTTTTCCAAATATAAGCCCTAGGTTAAATTATTGCTAGCATAAGCTAAATCAAGCTACCGGGGCTCCAAAAACGTAAAAATCATTAAAAACGAGGCTAGAACGGACTTACAATCGAGCTTGGAAGCTTGAAAAACCCTAGCCATGGGTTCTCCTTGCTATATTCGGCCATGGGGTTGAAGATGAGCAAAATTGGATTTTAATTTTGTATTTTAATTCATTTTACCTCTAAATGACCAAAATGCCCTTACTACTAAACTTTCCAAAAATTCCATCCATGTCCAATTTTTGTCCATAGACTTAGAAATTGGTAAAATTCTATTTAAGACCTCCTAATTAATATTTCAAAACAATTTCATACTAGAAACTTCTAGAATGCAAGTTTTGCAAATTATTCGATTTAGTCCCTAATTTCAAGTTAAGCACTTTATGCATAAAATTTCTTCACGAAATTTTCACACAATCATGCAATCATATCATAGACCTTAAAATAATCATAAAATAATTATTTCTATCTCGTATTTTGTGGTCACGAAACCACTATTCCGACTAGGCCCAAAATCAAGATATTACATAACATATGTTTATAATAAGGTTAAAATAGTAAACTGCATATTTATGTTAATATTATCATACAAAACATCAAATTAGTCTATTTTATGTGGTAATTTTCAAAAATTGAAGAAAAAAAGAAAAGAATAAAAGCTCTTAGGGTTTCGGCACTTGTTGTTGTGATTAAGGTATGGTTTTTGATCTATTTTTGATAATTTCTACGTTTTTGTGACCGTTGCTTTGTGTTTTACTAAGCCCATGTCTCAATTTCTATTTTTTTGGATGATTTTGAGTTGAGATTTTGATGAAATTATGAGCTTTGAGATGTTAGTTGTTGGAAAATAAAAGATATGTGTTGGGTTGATATATTCTAAGAAACGAATGAATATATGAAATGTGTATCTGATTCAGGTATGTTTGAAATGTATATCATATTTGATGTTGAAAGGTTAGTATATGTACCTTAGCGAACAAGTGATGATATGTGACAAATGTATGAGAAAATATGCTATATGCACTAAAGAATTTGGAATATGTGAAATGTATATGAACATTGAGGTTTGAGATAGTATTTGGCTATAATATATATGAAAATTGATGATGCTTATATGAATTAGATGATAAGTTTATTTGTATATGGCTTACTAAGCTTTTGAAAGCTTATTTTGTATGTGTTTGCATTATTTTGTAGATATCGTAGCTATCGGGAGCTCGGAGATCGTCGAGGATTGTCACCACACTATCGAACCTTAATTTGGTACCTTTTGAAAATGTATATATTAAAGTATGGCATGTATAGGCTAGAAGTACTTTGAGGTATGTTTTGTAATGTGTCTATCATGCCATAAGATAGGGCTAGATTATGTTTGATATTATTTTTTATTTTGGTATATGATATGTGATGTGCTTATGGATGACCAAATGAAATGGTCAATTTTGGTAAGTTTTGATATATGTTTAATTGAGAAAATGGTAAGTTTGGTTATGAGATTGAATGATGTAAATTTGAAGTATTGAAACATATGGTTTGGTATGATTTGGTTGACAAATTGAGAATGGAATTTGTTGTTAATGTATTGGTATAAATGGTGTATGTTTTGATTGTGAAATGGTTGGAATTTGATGTACAATTTGTGCCTATTTGATGCTTGTAGGAAGGACAAGTTGATCTTCTAAGTGGCCTATTTTTGCCCACACGGGTAGGGACATGGGTGTGTGTCTCAGCCGTGTTGCTCGAGGGCCATTTCAAAATGAGCCTGGGCAGACCACACGGTCGCACACACGAGCGTGTGCTAGGCCATGTTGCCAAGTCAGTTTTGACCACGGGCTAGACACACGGGCGTGTGACTGGCCGTGTGACTCAAGTCAGTAGCCTTCCTAATTTTCACATGGCCTGGCACACGGGCATGTCTTGTGGCAGTCTGGACAAGTTAGTGTGTATTCCCTGTTTTGATACGGTCTAGACACATGGGTGTGCCTAAAGGTGTGTGAGGCACACGGCCTGTTCACACGGGCTATGACCTGTATAACTTTGAAAAAAATGTTTAAATTTCAAAAAATTTTGTATAAGCTCAGTTTAGTCCCGACCCCTTTCTAATACATGTTTAAGGTCTCGATGACCTATATAAGGGACATTATGATCATGTTTAATTATGATGGTGGATAATATATGTGAATTGTTTGTAAAATGTTTCCGATTGTACGATAATGCCTTTAACCCTAGTCCGGCGACGGATACAGGTTAAGAGTGTTACATTTAGTTGGTATCAAACCTACGGTTTAGTCGATTCTAGGATTGACGCAGCGTATGTGAGTCTAGCTATACATGCCATATTTATGAACTGTAATAGTGTGATGAATCTTGACAATGAAAATGTGTTTTTATATAGCAAATGGATCCCGAACGAGCCGTAGCTGACGATGTTAAAAGTAATACGCCTGCTCCCGCACAAGGGACAGCGCCATCCGATTCTAGACTGGCTACAAGTAGCCATGATGGAGAGGTTAAACAATCTTTTTATCAAATGATGAATGATTGGTTCAATCAGTACATTAGAACTAATCTGGCTGTACAACAACCCCCAACCTCGGTCAATCCTCCGCAAGTCCCTACTGCGTCACAAGTTAATCTGAATTAGTTGATTAAGCCTCCGGTTGATAAGATTAGAAAATATGGGGCTGAAGAGTTCTGAGCTACAATGAACGATGATGCTGAAAGAGCCGAGTTCCAGCTAGAGAATACGATAAAAGTATTTGATGAATTGTCATTGAATTCAAATGAATGTATAAAATGTTTCGTTCCACTTCTGAGAGATACTGCGTATCACTGGTGGAAGACTTTGATATCAATAGCTCTGAGAGAGCGAGTCACTTGGGATTTCTTTCAAGCTGAATTTCGAAAGAAAAACATCAGTCAGAGATTTATCGTGTAACGCCCCAAATTATAAGTAATTATTTTTGCATGTTGTGCTGCATAATTGCATGCTTGCTTTAGTGGTTAAGTGTCCTGAGAAGTGTTGGAGAAGTCCTGAGGTCAAGCCTTGGATTGTGCCAAAAAAATTGTTTTTACTTGAATAAACCCTATCTATAGTCAGGAGGCTTCTTAAATAAATGTGGATAAAACATGACAAAAAGGGTCCTATTGGTCTAGGGGTAAGTGGCGTGTAGAGTGTCCCTTGGGGTCTAAGGTTCAAGGCTTGGCGATGCAAAAGGCATGTTTTATTTTGCAGTGAGTACATAAGAATGCCCTAGGCTGACCGAAACTCTAAGGAGTTTGAAGAGAATTCAAATTAGTTGTTGGAGAGATTGGAGGAGAGGTTAAGGAGTGGATCAAGGGATTCGATGGACGATTAGAGAGATTTTAGGAGAAAATCATGGGGAATAGAGGGGAAGGAAGTGTTGTGCCGAATGGGGATTTTGGGCACTCAAGGAAATCAATTTTGGGGGAAAGAATTCAGCTTTGGGGTTGGTATACTCATTCCCTTTTTCGATTTCTACCAAATGGTTCTCATTAGCTTCATTGCACTTCCTTGTTGAGGCCGAATTTTACTTGACCATTCGGGTATTTTTCAATGCTTTGTGATTTTGTGCTCTCTTTTCGACCATTTTCCTCTTGTTAAATGACTTATTTTCCTTGTCTTTCTGAATTGGTCTCTCTCTCTTGATTGATTGCTTCTAACTCCTTTTCCCCTCTTAACACTTTCGGTTTTGAGAAGGTACTCTCTTAGTTTCCTTGTTCTTTTTGTGACCTTCTTGATCGATTATTCCACCTTCTCCCTCTCATAGTCAGTTGTTGTCCTTAGGCTGAATACCTTGTCTCCTCTCCCCTTTATTTCTTTTCTCTGCTTTCTCTCAATTCCTTCCCTTTTCACTGGGTGCGTTGGCCGAGTAATGATTGGTAAGTCCCTATTTTGCTTCTCCACTTTTGGCTTTTCTTCTCTTTTTCTCTTAATTCTGATTCTCATCTTCTCTCTCTCATTTATGGTGCTCTTTCAATTTTTAGAACTTCTCGAGGAGTGAAAGAGTTTACAAGTGTTACAGAAGTGTTCGAAACCTTTCTCTCATCACTCAATTAAAGGTAGCTTGACCCTTATTTATCACATGTTGAACTTTGGTGCATGACTTGTGTTATAGGGTGTTGGCCGATTACCTTATTTTTTCCCTGTCTCTAGTTTTGTGTTTACAATAAGCCTATATATGTTGATTCAAGCCATGTGTTTATGCAATCATCATTAATGGACTTCGCTGGTAATGCAGCTTTTCGACGAGGACGGTGTAATCAACCTTCGTCAATGGTTTAAGTGGGCTAAACCACACTCTTTCAATCAAGGCAAGTATCAAATATTATTTTGGGTTAAGTGTGTAAAAGAGGGTGATTAACCCTATTGTCAAGTAGCTAATGGAAAGCCTTGTATGAATGTAGGTTTTGGCACTCGTGGACTTTTAGCACATTTCGCAAACAAGGTGTGTAAAACACTACCCCTATTCGTAAATCAGCAAAAGCCAGAAAATGTGACCATTGACGCTATATGGCCATGCGTTGGCTCGTATGGTAACCTGAACGCGTAGACGTGGGCATTTGATCGTAGAGGCCACCATGAGCGTTTTCATGGGCTTAAGCTATTTTAGGCCACGTTGGGCCAAATGGGTCGTGTGGGCCCCATGAACTTGTGGTCCCCACAAGGATAAACCACACGGATGTGTGGAGAATATTGGGCCAGGCTGTGTAGTCCACATGGCCAAGGCGATTTTTGGGCTTTATGGGACGCACGGGCGTGTGGGCCTACATGGGCCCGCATTATGGGCATTGGGCCATTTACACTGTTTGACTATTAAGGTTGCACGGGTCGCCCGAGATAACTGTAGACCTACTGTTGGGTCAGTAAGTATACTTAGACCCCAAAGTGATAAATAACTGTTATGCCCCTATGAGGTAAAATGATTATTATGCCCTTATAAGATGTATGACTATAATCGAGCATGCCATTTTATATATATTGCATACATATATGATAGTATGATACGATGTAGGACATATTGCATGGGGATGGGTTATATTGATTGGAGGCAGTGTACTGTACTGATAGCTCTACTGCAAATACTGTTTAGTGCCGCAATCGGTGCTAACTTTAGAGTGTAGGGAAGGATGGGTTGATTTTATCCCTACATGGAGTGTAGGGCTGGACGGAGTGGAGTGTAGAGGCTAGTTGGGTAGGATTTCTGATTGTATATATGTACTGTTACTGTCACTGAAATGGGCTAAAGCCCACACTGATACTGAAATGAGCTTAGGCCCTAACTGAAACTGAACTATTACTGAAACGGGCTCAGGCCCAGACTGTATTTTCCTGTTGTATTATTGACTGTTTATTCATTAATGGATTACACACTGAGTTTTCATAAACTCACCCTTCTATTTATCTGTACAGGTTATCCCCAGGTTTAGGTGGGTCGGTGCTGCAAGGGACTCGAAGGTGGCCACACAACCGCACATGCTTCCATACTTTCCTTTTTATTTACAAGAAATTTAACTTAGATTTTTTTTTAATAAGGCCTCTTTAAATTTTTAACTTTTAATTTGGGATTTTTTTTATTTTGATTCATATTTGATAGTAGTAGGACACAAATTTTCAAAAGGTAAATGCTTTTCAAAGCACAACGTTTTCGCAACATATTTTAAAAGCTTCCGCAACAAACATTGTTTTAAAGTGTAATAACAATCTAATATGATTTTCATTTTGCTAAAATGACTTGAGTTTTAATAATGAATGAGATATCTTAAATTTACTTTAAGATCACAAAGAGTTTTTAATATAGAATGGGTTTTTCAATGAAATTATGTTTTTCGAAAAACACTTCAATGTGATATCTCTAGATTTAGCCATAACGTCTAGGCCAGGTTTGGGGTGTTACATTTAGTGGTATTAGAGTCAGGTTGCAAAACCCGGCTATGGATTTGGGTTTCTTGTAAAACTTGGAATTTCGAAAAAGGAACGGTTCCAAATGATTTGAAATACTTGGAAATATTTTATCGAATGTGTGGTACACCGAGTTTTCGTCATCGATTCTAAGTCCACTAAAACTTTTATTTGTTTAAATTGAAATACTGAGACTACTATAGGTAGTAGACTGTATTGAAATACTCTGTCTATGGCAAACTAAAACTGTAGTAAGATGAAATTCTGCGAAAACAAACTCTTAAATACTGATACTGCTTTACATATGATATATGTTAATAAATACTGGAACTGTAAACTGATGCATAAAATTGTTAAAACAGATAATACGCAAATCGATAATGACCACCAGAGGTACTCGTGAAAGGGGTACAAGAGGCCGAGATGGAGGCTATGGAGGTGCTCGGGCTGGGTCTTTGTCATCGAGCCACATGCCTAACGTTGAAGCTAGAGAGGCACCAGTTTCACCTGTGACTGAGATTGGGTCTCACGATCGAGCAGCTGGGGATGACGCATTGTCCCAAGCCATGTTAAGAATTCTGGAGAGGGTCATTAGGCCCAATACTGGTATTATGGATCATGGGTCAGTTACGAAACGACTTCAGTTTAATAGGGCTGAAATTTTTAGGGGTATTGTTGGAGTTGCCCCTAATGTGGGCAAATAT
Source organism: Gossypium arboreum (assembly GCF_025698485.1). Taxonomy (NCBI): domain Eukaryota; kingdom Viridiplantae; phylum Streptophyta; class Magnoliopsida; order Malvales; family Malvaceae; genus Gossypium; species Gossypium arboreum. Next base: position 66,329,761 of record NC_069079.1, on the reverse strand, counting down.
TGGATTAAGGCTACAGAGAGGACCATGGCCAACCTCGACTGCACCCCCGAGTAGAAATTAAAAGGTATAGTGTCATTGCTACGAGATGAAGCCTATCAGTGGTAGCTTACAGTTAAAGAGGGTACTCAGCCCGACCTGTTGACCTAGGAATTTTGCAAGAATGCATTCCAAGGAAAATATGTAGGCGTTAGTTATGTGGATGCCCGGAGGAGAGAGTTTCTGAATTTGACTTAAGGGGATAAATTGATGGTTGAATATGAGGTTGAATTTTTACATCTTAGCCATTATGCTCGAGGTATGGCGGCGACTGAGTACGAGAGGTGTGTTCGATTCGAAGATGGCTTCAGAGATAGTCTACGGGTTTTGATAGCTCTACAGACGGAGCAAGATTTTGCTGCATTAGTAGATAAGGCGAAGATCGTTGAGGATGTGAAGCGCGCTGAGTGCCAGAACCATGAAAAAGAAAGAGGGAGGAATAAGAGGGATTCGGAGCCCTCAAGTTCATTTCTGAGGCCTAAGAAAAATGCCAGAGTTGATGGGCCAGTCAAGGTTGGGGCCTCTGTTGCTGTTACTGGACCACAGCCCCTGTGCAGATTGTGGGAGATGCCATCAGGGTGAGTGCTGGAAAAGGATTGGGGCATGTTTGAGGTGCGGATCATTAGAGCGTCGTATCAGAGATTATCCACAGAGGCCCAAGCAGATGCAAGCCATAGGTCGGGGTACTATTCAGCTGTCAAGAGGTGTTCAGCAGCCACCGAGTGGCCGTGGTCAGGCCAGAGTTGGAAATCGTATGGGCCGTGGTTGTGAAGCACTGGGCAGAGGTACTGGTCATACTGAGGCAAGGCAGCCAGCTCTGGTTTATACTGCACGTCACCAAGAGGACAGAGACACCCCAGATGTTATTACAGGTACGTTCTTATATAGCATGCACTGTGTCTGAGACCTTGGGTATAATGGTTGAAACCACTGCGAGTGAGGTTACTGTGTTGAGTCCATTAGGGCAGTTAGTGAAGGCAAATAGAGATGTACCTTTGGAGGTTCAAGGAACCATCTTTTTGGCGGATTTAATGCAACTCCCTTTTGAAGAATTCGACTTAATAATACTAGGCATGGACTGGCTAGTTAAGCATCAAGTGAGTTTGGATTGTGCTACTAAACGGGTGGTACTAAAAACTGTGGAGGGTGATGAGGTAGTGGTAATTGGGGAGCATTGGAATTATTTGGCAAATGTGATTTCTGCACTGAGGGTCAAAAATTTGGTTTATAAGAGTTGTGTCTAATTCTAAGTTTTCGTCTGTTAAAGATATCAGAACAGTTAAGGACTTTTCAGATGTTTTTTCCCGATGAGCTACCTAAGTTACCTCCAAACCGTGAAGTTGAGTTTGGGATTGAGCTCCTGTCGAATACAGCTCCAGTGTCCATCGCCCCTTATAGAATGGCACCGAAGGAGCTTGTGGAGTTAAAAGCTCAGATTCAAGAGTTACTGGACCGAGGGTTCATCTGCCCTAGTGTGTCTTTATGGGGAGCATCGATTTTATTTGTGAAAAAGAAGGATGGATCCATGCGTATGTGCATCGACTACCGGTAACTGAATAAATTGACTAATAAGAATAAGTACCCCTTTCTGAGGATTGATGATCTATTCGACCAGTTTTGAGGAGCTTCGGTCTCTAAGATTGATCTCCAATCAGGGTACCATCAATTGAGAGTCACAGAGGGTGATGTTTACAAGACGGTGTTTAAGACTCGTTATGGTCATTACGAGTTCCTAGTGATGCTATTTGGACTGACGAATACACCAGTGGTTTTTATGGATCTGATGAACCGAGTGTTCCAGCCCTATCTGGATCAATTCATAATGGTTTTTATAGATGACATCTTGGTGTATTTGAGAACTAAGGATAAACACGATGCACATCTTTGAGTTGTTCTGCAGATTTTGAGGGAGAAACAATTATACGCTAAGTTCAGCAAGTGTGAATTTTGGTTATGAGAGGTAACATTTCTAGGTCATGTGGTATCGATTGAAGGGATTAGGGTTCATCCTCAGAAAATTGAAGCTGTTCTAGATTGGAAGCCACCTAAGACGGTATCTGAGGTTTGTAGTTTTTTGGAACTAACAGGATATTATAGATGGTTTGTTAAGGGGTTTTCATTGGTTGTTGCACCTCTGACTAAGTTGTTGCGTAAGGGTGTGTCGTTTAACTGGACTGATACTCAGAAGAAAGTTTTGAGAAACTTAAAAAAATTCTATCTGAGGCACCTGTCTTGATACAGCTAGAGTTTGGAAAGAGTTTTCTGTCTATAGTGATGCATCACACGTTGTTTAGGATGTGTGTTGATGCAAGAGGGTAAGGTGGTTGCATATGCATCTCACTAGATTAAAACTTATGAGGTGAATTAGCCGATGCATAACTTCGAGTTGGTTGTGGTATTCGCACTAAAAATTTGGAGGCATTACCTATAGGTGAAAAGTGTTTCATTTACACAAATCACATGAGCCTCAAGTACCTCCTCACTTAGAATGAGATAAATTCTTAGGCAGTGTAGATGGATTAAGCTACTAAAAGACTACGACTGTTTGATTGAATATCATCCTAGTAAGGCCAATGTGGTGGCTGATGCACTAAACCATAGGGCTATGATGGATCTGAAGGCGATGTTTGCTCGTCTCAGCTTATTTGATGATGGTAGTCTATTGGTCAAACTTCATGTTAAACCGATGTGGATTGAGAAGATTAAGGGTAAACAGTTGGTCGATGAGTCACTGGGTCCTCAATTCCAACATATTGAGAGTGGGGAAACTTTAGATTTTAGATTGAATAGAGAAGGGGTACTGTGTTTCTATGGGAGAGTCTATTTATTGAGGGATACTTATTTAAGGCAGTCTATACTGCGAGAGGCGCATAGTAGTCCATATGCTATGCATCCTGACGGGAATAAAATGTACCAAGACCTTCATGAGTTATATTGGCTGCTAGGTCTTAAGCTTGAAGTTACTGACTTTGTGAGTAAATGTCTGACTTGCTAGCAGGTTAAGGCTGAACATCAATTACCTTTAGGGTTGCTTCAGCCAGTTAAAATTCCACTTTGGAAGTGGGAGAGAGTAACTATGGACTTCGTTAGTGGGCTACCCCTAACGCCTACTAAGAAGGATTTAGTATGGGTCATTATGGATCGATTAACCAAATCTGCCCATTTCATACCAGTTCGTACTGATTACTTGTTGCAGAAGCAGGCTAAACTGTATGTGATGGAGATAGTGAGACTGCATGAGATACCGGTTTCTATAATATCTGATAGGGATCCTCACTTCCAGTCTCGATTTTGGAAGAAGCAACATGAAGCACTAGGTACAAGGTTTGTAACACCCCTATCCTGTATCCGTCGCCGGAATAGGTAAAAGGGCATTACCGGACTTGAAGCTCATATCCGAACAGTAAAAATTTTGAATATATTTTTTTTTATAAAGAACGTTCCTTTAGGTAAATACTAAAGACAGTCAAGGATACAATTTAACTGTTACAAGTACACATTCAAAAGATGCCATTTTCGCATGGCTTATATACATTAACCAAAATATTCTTCGGCCACTGGTCTATTCTTTACATGCCATAAAATAATTCAAAACATAACAAGAATAAGCGGTGGATAGTGATAGTGTGACTAGTTCTTGACGATCCCCGAGCTCTCAGTAGCTTCCAAATGAGATCTATAAAACAGAGGAAACAAAGTAAGCGGAGTAAGCATTACAATGCTTAGTAAGTTTTAAGTAGTGTCAACAGATAGCAATCAAATTATAACATAGTTGTTCGTATTTTTATTTCACTCTTCCTTCGGGCATACCATCCCTTTACCGAATATGTCCATCTCATCATATATAATAGGCAGATAAATTCTCACTTGATAGTGATCTCTTATAAACATAGGTACATTACATATTTTCACCTAACTTTCCACATTGACCAAACGCACAATAATCATAGAACAGTCTTATTGCTTTACTCACATATGCATCACATAACGACCTTGTGATTTAGTCCAAATCAAGCTTAATATAATCTCAAAATACATACCTGACCAGCTTAACGCATTGAACATATTTATAACCAATTGTTACTATGAAGTCGTATAATCTTATGCTTTACTCGAATCTTCAGCGAAACCTTTAGCTCGAATAGTCCCCACACGTAGTTATCGGGTCTTACCCGGACAAAATCTCCACACGTAGTCATCGGGTCTTACCCGGAATATATTTCCAAGTTTCATGTACATTTAATCACATGTTACAACATTCACATCGACTGTTATATTTGTAATTCATTTGCCTCATCAAATATCTAATAATACACACCTTTCACATTTGGTCATTCGGCCACAATATACAAACATCTCCTACATATTTCACACTAGCCATTCGGCTTTACCACATATACATATCTCATACATATTTCACACTAGCCATTCGGTTTTACCACATATACATATCTCATTCATATTTCACACTAGCCATTCAGCTTTACCACATATACATATCTCATACATATTTCACACTAGCCATTCGGCTTTACCACATATACATATCTCATATATATTTCACACTAGCCATTCGGCTTTACCACATATACATATCTCATTCATATTTCACACTAGCCATTCAGCTTTACCACATATACATATCTCATATATATTTCACAATAGCCATTCGGCTTTACCACATATACATATCTCATATATATTTCACATTAGTCATTCGGATTTACCACACACATGTATATTTATCTTGTACATCAATTTCAGCAATAGCTTATAAGCAACTCAAATAGTTTCATCAATGTTTACAACAAATTCACATATTCACTACAAGCTGTTTTCCTGAGCAATAGTTACTAAATTATTTATAACTGGAGCTACAAAACTAAAAATCAATTGCCGTTAATTTTCCCTGAATATAGACTCATATATATTCCATCCATAAAATGTTCAGAATTTTAGGTTTAGCCAATCAATACCAGATTTTTCTTAAAGTTTCCCCTATTTCACTGTTTGACTAATCTGACCACTCTTCACTACGAATCAAATTTCTCATTGTACAGAATTCAAAATATATTATATTTGATTTCATTTGAAACTAGACTCATTAAGGAGTCTAAGCATATAAATTTTATCTTATAACCATTTTTTTACAAATTATAATGATTTTCTAAATACAGAACAGGGGATTTCAGAGTCATTCTGATACTGTCTCACACAACTTTAAATATCTCTTTATAGGAAATTTCTTTGCTTACACGGTCTCTTTTATAAGAAACTAGACTAATTAAGCTTTGATTACATATTTTATTCAGCCTATAATTCCACACCAACAATTTATAGTGATTTTCTAAAATCACGTTACTGCTGCTGTCCTAAGCAAATTATTACAATTTGCTCTTAAATTTCCAAGTCCAAACACTTATGAACTTACCATTTGAGTTTAAGACATATCATGGCCACATCATATCTTATTAAATCAACTCATTATGATTGAATTTACTCAACGTTTAATCACTTAAAACTTACCTCGGAAGTTGTCGAACGATTTCAACGGCTATTCGATCACTTTTTCTTTTCCCTTATCCAACTTTGATCCTCTAAGCTCTTGAGCTAAATCAAACAAATTTACTTCTCAATCAAACACATACATACGACAACCATATACATTTCAAAAACCAATTCATTCGTATCATTTGTCCATATATTAGCTTTTAGCATATTTGGTCATTAGAGCGACCCATTTAACTTTCAAGCATTCATTTCTAATTTTAATTAAACAATGCCGAATGCCATTAACTACTAATGCCACGCACACACATATGCATAAAATTCATCCATACATAACCTATAGCTCATTCGGTCATTCATCTCTCAAACCTATCAAAGCTTCATATCAAACCTCCCTGGCCGAATACACATATAAGCACATAATGCACATTTAGCATTTTTATTTACTTCATGATACATTCGGCCTTGGCATAGTTTCATTAAAAATCCCTATTAGCCACTTCACCAATCAATTATATCATCTACTTAATATTTCATAACTTATCATGCTAGCTGAATATTATTTATTCAAGTTCATCATCTTCATATTCGGCATTAGCATCACTTCATCATAATTTTACCTCATAGCCGAATGCTCCTTTTAAACCATTTACCCTCGCAAAGCATAAATTTCACCATCAAACTTACAAGCTCATAATCCCATGAATTTTAACTTCATAATATCTATCATAAATCTCAAAATCTATAGTTTTCTTTTTTTTTTTTCTACCCATGACCGAAACCTCCAACAACACCAAATAAAAATATACTTCATGGGTTTAAGGTAGAACCAAGAAAGGAACTCATAAATATCAAAATATAAGCAAACTACAATTGTTCATCTAGATTTAGCATGAAACAACAACCATCACCCTTGTTAATTACCATAGCCGAAAACCTTACTCATTCCAAAATCAAAATTTCAACATGGGTTACAAAAATAACTTGATATCTCACCCAAGATCAACTAAAATTTCAAGAACTAGTATAAAGTCCTTACCTTAATATTAACCTAAGATGACCGAATGCTTCCCTCCCTTCTTCCTCTTTTCATTTCGGCCAAGAAGAATCAAAAAGGATGAAGCTTTTTTCTTTTTTTTTCTTCTCGTTACGGCAAAATGGGGGAGCAAGGATGAAACAACTTTGGTTTCTCCTCCCACTCCCCTCATATTTTATTGTTCTTAACACAACATGTTATCACAAAATGTTTATAATATGTTTTAGCCATCACATTTTGTCTATCCTCAGTGTCATGGCCGGCCACTACTACCAAAGTGGGGAAATTGACATGCAAGTCCACCCTTTTGATTACATGCACTAATAGATCCTTATAGATTAACCTATCACATTTCAAAAGTGTCACACATAAGTCCTATTACTAAATTCACATGCAATCAACTAAATCGGAGCTTAAAACTTTCACACATTCATATTCACATATTTTAGACAATAAATATCATATTCAAATACTTTGGTGACTCGGTTTAGCGGTCTCGAAACCGCTTTCCGACTAGGGTCACTTTAGGCCTGTCACAACTCTCCCCCACTTAAGAAATTTTCGTCCCCGAAAATTTCTACCGATGCCTAGTTTAGGATAACGTCCTCTTATTGAATTATATCCATATAAATATTAGCTCATCGATAGCAATTGTAATTCATTACTGATTTCGCATCGATCTATACAATCATTTTCTTATCTTAAAACAAATACATAAACATTTCTACAAGTATGCACATATATCTCATTTTCTTGATTTCATAAGCAATAATCACTTAATTTAATTCACAAATGCATTTCAAACACATATTAAGCACATATTAACATGTATAATTCACATCATCAAGCCACATATTTGTAACCCACATTTTCATTCATGTATAAGCTGTAACCTGACCGAAAGTACACATATACACAAACATCCCAATAAATATCCTTTATAACTCCATCATATCTCACTATTCAACTTAACCTATTTCCAACATAAAATCAACTTCCACATACCTGAACATTGAATTCATTTAGCACATTCAATCACCGTTAACGATACCTGTATACAATCGGTTTGGCATAAAGCCTCATATATTATACCGGCATGGGATTTATTTTAGCACATAACCCATATATCCAAAATTATCAGCATTCATCAAAAATTCTTACAGACTTTCAAATGTCGAACTTAATCGAAATAATTTCTTGAACATGATTAACAAAAATAGGGGTCATTTAGCAATAGCACATATGACTTCATATACCAAACATTCCATAAACTAAATTTGTAACACATTTATAACATGAATTCATTTCTTAACAACATATCCACCATCTTAAATCAATGCCTTCGTTCCATACGAGGTCTTACATGAATCTTGTTTTACTCACTTAATGTCTACTGACCGATCTCGCACACATAGTGGTCGGTTGAAGAACTCGTACTTTCAGTGCCTCTAATCATTTGCACATATAGTGCCCCTATTCATTTGTTGTTACACATTGAAATGACTTAACCAAGTCTATAAACATCATGTATGTACACTTTTAAACATATCCTTTCATTTAAATTTGAATTCAGATAGTAATGAACACTTAAACTTTGCTCAAATTACCAAGACGAAGCCTACTAGGCACGGAGGCCCGAATGCACATCACCAAAGATGATTGCTCTTCGACCTAGCCGGATATAACACCAAGACGAATGCTCTTCGGGACTTAGCCGGATATAACACCAAATGAATGCTCTTGGGACTTAGCCCGGATATAACACCAAAGACGAATTCTCTTTGAGACTTAGCGGATATATCACCAAAGACGAATGCTCTTCGGACTTAGCTCGGATATAACACCAAAGACGAATGCTCTTCGGGACTTAGCCGGATATAACACCAGACGAATGCTCTTCGGACTTAGCCCGATATATCACCAGACGAATGCTCTTCGGACTTAGCCGGATATAACACCAAAGACGAATGCTCTTCGGACTTAGCCGGATATAACACCAAAGACAAATGCTCTTGGGACTTAGCAGGACATAACACCAAAGACGAATGCTTTTCAGGACTTAGCCTGGCTATATAACTCTCAATTCTCATGTACATATACATATATAACAATACACATTAGTATATCATTTACATTACTTTAATACAAACACAACATGCTTATCGACCATTCAACTTTCAGTTCCATAGCCACATACAAAGATCACATTTATAGTCGTAACACTCTTTCAAAATTGCATGACTTATACCCTTATAATTCAATCCAAATCAAAATTCAAATACGAGTACATGATACGTACCTGATCAACTTAATGATTTAAGCATATCCAAGTGAAGTTATATCGCAAATTCTTATAATTAGAAGCTTGCTACAGCTCGATCGGGATCAAAATTCATTACAATACAACAAACACATTTTAATAGTCAAAAATCATCACACTATCACTTTATCACTTTATGGCATGTACAAATAGACTCACGCGTGCTACGTTAGTCCTAGAATCGACTAAACCGTAGCTCTGATACCAATAACATGTAATACCCCTATCCCATATCCGTCGCCGGAATAGGTAAAGGGGCATTACCGGACTTGAAGCTCATATCCGAACATTAAAAATTTTGAATATATATATATTTTTTATAAAGAATGTTCCTTTAGGTAAATACTAAAGACAGTCAGGGATACAATTTAATTGCTATAAGTACACATTCAAAAGATGCCATTTTCGCATGGCTTATATACATTAACCAAAATATTCTTCGGCCACTGGTCTATTCTTTACATGCCATAAAATAATTCAAAACATAACAAGAATAAGCGGTGGATAGTGATAGTGTGACTAGTTGCTGACGATCCCCGAGCCTGTAGCTTCCAAATGAGATCTATAAAACAGAGGAAACAAAGTAAACGGAGTAAGCATTACAATGCTTAGTAAGTTTTAAGTAGTGTCAACAGATAGCAATCAAATTATAACATAGTTGTTCGTATTTTTATTTCACTCTTCCTTCCTGCATACCATCCCTTTACCGAATATGTCCATCTCATCATATATAATAGGCAGATAAATTCTCACTTGCTAGTGATCTCTTATAAACATAGGTACATTACATATTTTCACCTAACTTTCCACATTGACCAAACGCACAATAATCATAGAACAGTCTTATTGCTTTACTCACATATGCATCACATAACGACCTTGTGATTTAGTCCAAATCAAGCTTAATATAATCTCAAAATACATACCTGACCAGCTTAACGCATTGAACATATTTATAACCAATTGTTACTATGAAGTCGTATAATCTTATGCTTTACTCGAATCTTCAGTTAAACCTTTAGCTCGAATAGTCCCCACACGTAGTTATCGGGTCTTACCCGGACAAAATCTCCACACGTAGTCATCGGGTCTTACGCGGAATATATTTCCAAGTTTCATGTACATTTAATCACATGTTACAACATTCACATCGACTGTTATATTTGTAATTCATTTGCCTCATCAAATATCTAATAATACACACCTTTCACATTTGGTCATTCGGCCACAATATACAAACATCTCCTACATATTTCACACTAGCCATTCGGCTTTACCACATATACATATCTCATACATATTTCACACTAGCCATTCGGTTTTACCACATATACATATCTCATTCATATTTCACACTAGCCATTCGGCTTTACCACATATACATATCTCATACATATTTCACACTAGCCATTCGGCTCTACCACATATACATATCTCATACATATTTCACACTAGCCATTCGGCTTTACCACATATACATATCTCATTCATATTTCACACTAGCCATTCGGCTTTACCACATATACATATCTCATATATATTTCACACTAGCCATTCGGCTTTACCACATATAAATATCTCATATATATTTCACATTAGTCATTCGGCTTTACCACACACATGTATATTTATCTTGTACATCAATTTCAGCAATAGCTTATAAGCAACTCAAATAGTTTCATCAATGTTTACAACAAATTCACATATTCACTACAAGCTATTTTCCTGAGCAATAGTCACTAAATTATTTATAACTGGAGCTACAAAACTAAAAATCAATTGCCGTTAATTTTCCCTGAATATATACTCATATATATTCCATCCATAAAATGTTCAGAATTTTAGGTTTAGCCAATCAATACCAGATTTTTCTTAAAGTTTCCCTGTTTCCTTGCTTTGACTAATCTGACCACTCTTCACTACGAATCAAATTTCTCATTGTACAGAATTAAAATATATTCTATTTGATTTCATTTGAAACTAGACTCATTAAGGAGTCTAAGCATATAAATTTTATCTTATAACCATTTTTTTACAAATTATAATGATTTTCTAAAACAGAACAGGGATTTCAGAGTCATTCGACAATCGTCTCACACAACTTTAAATATCTCTTTATAGGAAATTTCTTTGCTTACACGGTCTCTTTTATAAGAAACTAGACTAATTAAGCTTTGATTACATATTTTATTCAGCCTATAATTCCACACCAACAATTTATAGTGATTTTCTAAAATCATGTTACTGCTGCTATCCTAAGCAAATTATTACAATTTGCTCTTAAATTTCCAAGTCCAAACACTTATGAACTTACCATTTGAGTTTAAGACATATCATGGCCACATCATATCTTATGAAATCAACTCATTATGATTGAATTTACTCAATGTTTAATCACTTAAAACTTACCTCGGAAGTTGTCGAACGATTTCAACGGCTATTCGATCACTTTTTCTTTTCCCTTATCCAACTTTGATCCTCTAAGCTCTTGAGCTAAATCAAACAAATTTACTTCTCAATCAAACACATACATACGACAACCATATACATTTCAAAAACCAATTCATTCGTATCATTTGTCCATATATTAGCTTTTAGCATATTTGGTCATTAGAGCGACCCATTTAACTTTCAAGCATTCATTTCTAATTTTAATTAAACAATGCCAATGCCATTAACTACTAATGCCACGCACACACATATGCATAAAATTCATCCATACATAACCTATAGCTCATTCGGCCATTCATCTCTCAAACCTATCAAAGCTTCATATCAAACCTCCCTGGCCGAATACACATATAAGCACATAATGCACATTTAGCATTTTTATTTACTTCATGATACATTCGGCCTTGGTATAGTTTCATTAAAAATCCCTATTAGCCACTTCACCAATCAATTATATCATCTACTTAATATTTCATAACTTATCATGCTAGCTGAATATTATTTATTCAAGTTCATCATCTTCATATTCGGCATTAGCATCACTTCATCATAATTTTACATCATGGCCGAATGCTCCTTTTAAACCATTTACCCTCGCAAAGCATAAATTTCACCATCAAACTTACAAGCTCATAATCCCATGAATTTTAACATCATAATATCTATCATAAATCTCAAAATCTATAGTTTTCTTTTTTTTTTTTCTACCCATGACCGAAACCTCCAACAACACCAAATAAAAATATACTTCATGGGTTTAAGGTAGAACCAAGAAAGGAACTCATAAATATCAAAATATAAACAAACTACCATTGTTCATCTAGATTTATCATGAAACAACAACCATCACCCTTGTTAATTACCATAGCCGAAAACCTTACTCATTCCAGAATCAAAATTTCAACATGGGTTACAAAAATAACTTGATATCACACCCAAGATCAACTAAAATTTCAAGAACTAGTATAAACTCATTACCTTAATATTAACCTAAGATGACCGAATGCTTCCCTCCCTTCTTCCTCTTTTCATTTCGGCCAAGAAGAATCAAAAAGGATGAAGCTTTTTTTTTTCTTTTTTTTTCTTCTCGTTACGGCAAAATGGGGGAGCAAGGATGAAACAACTTTGGTTTCTCCTCCCACTCCCCTCATATTTTATTGTTCTTAACACAACATGTTATCACAAAATGTTTATAATATGTTTTACCCATCACATTTTGTCTATCCTCATTGTCATGGCCGGCCACTACTACCAAAGTGGGGAAATTGACATGCAAGTCCACCCTTTTGATTACATGCACTAATAGATCCTTATAGATTAACCTATCACATTTCAAAAGTGTCACACATAAGTCCTATTACTAAATTCACATGCAATCGACTAAATCGAAGCTTAAAACTTTCACACATTCATATTCACATATTTTAGACAATAAATATCATATTCAAATACTTTGGTGACTCGGTTTAGCGGTCCCGAAACCGCTTTCCGACTAGGGTCACTTTAGGGCTGTCACAAGGTTGGACTTCAGTACTGCGTTCATCCTCAGACGGATGGTCAGTTTGAGAGGGTGATTCAGATACTGGAGGACATGTTAAGGAGTTGTGTGATAGATTTCTGAGGTAGTTGGGAGGACTATTTGCCGTTAACAGAGTTTGTGTATAACAATAGCTACCAGTCTAGCGTACATATGGCACTTTACGAGGCATTATATGGTCATAGGTATCATACTCCTTCGTGTTGGATTGAGTCGGGCGAGTGGTGAATTTTGGACTCTGAATACCGAGGATAAAGTTAGACTAATTCGGGATCGACTGAAGACGGCATCAGATAGACAAAAGTCGTATGTGGATTTGAAGCGTAAGGAGATTGAGTATTTTGTAACAGTCAGGTTTAGACCCTAGTCAGAATAGTGGTTTCGGGACCACAAATATGAGTCTAAAAAATATTTTAATATTATTTTCTATGTCTGTGATATATGAATTTGTATCTGTGATTTAATTTATCTATTTCTGTGCTCGATTTTACAAAAAGGATTTAATCACGTAAATGATAAAATTTGTATATCAAATATTTAATGTGTTCAATTGGCATGGCTTTGGATTATATGGCCTCAAGTGGCAATTATTCCATTGAATTTTTGAGTGGTCATAAATGACCTTGTCTCATGTAATTTATATGTTTATTAATGAAGGATAAAAGGGTAATTCTTACTTTAACATGAATTAAATATGTGGCAATTTATATGTTTTTGGATGAATTATAAAGGCTTGGTAAATGATTATCATGTTTTATCTTTGGATTTTTGATGAAATAGAGATAATTGGGCTAATTTGTGAAAAATGAGGTTTTGAAGGACTAAATTGTGAATTAAATATGTTATTTGGGCTTGTATGGAAGCCATGTATATTCGACCAAGCTATAGTCTTGGTGAATTTTGCATATTGGTGATTTTGTGAAAAATGGACTAAATTGTCAAAGTGTGAAAATGTAAGGGCTAAAATGTAAAGTGCCTTAAATATGTGTATATGGATTAAATTGAATGAAATGAATGATTGAATGGTTGAATTTGTATTGTATTAGATCAAGAACAAAGAAAATCAGACTTAGATCGGGGGAAGTCCAAAATAGTTGAATAGACGACTATTTTTATCTGAATTCTGTCCGAGGTAACTCAAACTACAATTAGTGTTAATTGAAATAAATTCTACACATATAAACTATAATCTATATTGGATGGCCTTGAGGGCCGGATAAATATATTTGGAGTAAAGTATGATAATATGTTAGTATCTGAAAGCTCTGTATGTTTCTAAGAAAAGTTGACATCTGTCTGAGACATCGTGTAAGACCCTATTTAGGACAGAGGCATCGATATTGAATTACATGTAAACCACATCTGGGACGTCGGCATTGTACTTGTTTATGAGCATCTGTATCGTTTCTGACCCGTCTGATGATAGCGTACGAAATCTGAGATTGAGTATATGAAATGTATAACTTATACAGGTACGTTTGTATCGTACTAAATTTCTGAATATGAAAAACTCTGTCTCTGTGAAATATGTATGGAAATGAAGCATGACATATATGCAAACAAAGGAGCATGGTTAAGTTTATGAATTATTCTATGAAATGGTTATGAATCTTTATGTTTGAATTGTACTTATATGCTTTTAGTAGTTAGACCAATTGTATTTGGCTTACTAAGCTCTTTCTAGCTTACTCTGTGTGATTACTATCTGTTTTACAGTTATCGTAGCTACTGAAGGCTAGGGGATAGTTGAGGATCGTCACCACACTATCGATCTCATTTTGGTACTTTTGAAAGTGTATATATTTTAAAGTATGGCATGTATAGGCTAGAAGGTCCTTGTATAAGTTTTGATGTGTATATATTATGCCATGAGAGTTGGCTAACAAATGACAAGTTTGTGTATGGTTTTGGTGTATGTTTGTAATGTGCTAAGTTCTAATGTGTTTTGGTCATTTTTTAAGCATGAAATTGGTTGGAAATTTTGGTATTAATGTTGTATATTATTGCTTGAAGGTTTGGCCCCAAGAAGTGGAAAATTGGCTTAAACCAAGCCTCCATTGTGCCACACAGTTAGGGTACACAGGCGTGCCTTGTTACCGTGTAAGAAAAGCAGTATTCTCCTAAGAACCTCATGATCCTGACACACAGGCGTGTCATATGGCCGTGAGCTAAAGTTAGTAGCTAGCTAATTATCACACGGCCATAGTACACGGGCGTGCCTATTGGCCGTGCGAAAAAGTCAGTATAGGACCTATTTTTGGCACGATTGGATCACATAGGCGTGTTTAGTGCCCGTGTGTGACACACGGCCTAGTCACACGGGCGTGTGACTTTAACCATTTGATAGAATTGGTTATGTTCTAAAAATTTTGAATAGGTTCGGTTTAGTTCCGATCTTTCCTTAAATATATGTTTTAGGTCTCGTAGACCACATTGTTGAATGAATTGTTGATGAATGCCTCTGTATTAATGATATTTAATATATGGTATTCTGTATTGGTTTGAAATTTTCTATATGTCTGGTAATGCCTCGTGTAACACCCCGAACCCGAGACCATCGCCGGTGTCGGACGCGAGGGGTTAACGAGCTAAATCCTCTTAAAGCACCGACCAATTTGGCATTTCCAGACAGGCTGGAAAACTGCATCACTGTCGCCTTAAAAATCATATCTCGAGTTTCAAAACTCAGAAACTGATTCCATAAATTTTCCCTGAATTTAGACTCATATATCCTTCCATGGATTTATTTCTAGAATTTTTGGTCGGGCCAATTGGTACAGTTTATTAGTTAAAGTCACCCATGTTACAGGGATCGACTGCTCTGACCTTCGCGCTTTACAACTTGAATATCTCTCTGTACAGGGCTTTAATACTGGTACCGTTTGTTTCTAATGAAACTAGACTCAAAACGGAATCTGCACATATAAGGCATGACTTATAATTCTTTCTGGATAATTTATAGCAAATTTTTAAAGTCGCGATAGGGGACCCAGAAACCGTTCTGGCCCTGTCTCACAATAACTTTAATATCTCTTAACATGTAACTCCTATGACCGTTTCGTTTCTTCCATATGAAAGTAGACTCATCAAGGTTCATTTACATAACTTATTCACTATTTAATACCATTCCTACAAATTTTGGTGATTTTTCAAAACCACACTACTGCTGCTGCCAGCATCTGTTTTCAAGGTAACCTTTACCTATTTCATGATTTCCACGATTCAATTGGCCCTTTTTGCATACATAGCACAAGTGTGATCATGATTAACCATTCTAATGGCTAATCTTTGCAAAACCATTCCAGACCCCATAATGATCATCATACAAACGATTATAGAATCATACTAACAACGATATAAGCCATTTTCGCATGGCTATCCCAAATTACATAAAACCGAAAGGTACATGACCTTCTACAATAGGGTAGTCCTATACATGCCATTTCAAAGTTCAACCAAAATTATACCCAAAATGGAGGCTTTGATAGTGTAGATGACTTCGACTTTAATGATCCCGAATCCGATCGCTAACGAGCAAAATCTATAAAACAGAGAGCCAAAGCAACGGGTAAGCATTTTTTATGCTTAGTAAGTCTCAAGCAATAAAATCAGTTTTAACTATAGCATTACATTCACATAGCCAAATGAATCATTTCATTAATACACATTCACATAATCATACTTACTTCACACTTCATCATTATATACTTTCACAAGATATCAACCAATTCAATAGCTGAAAACTCGTTAGTCGATTGAGCGAATGTTACTCAAACATATCGACTTTTCCAATGCACATATAAACATACCTTATCCTTTGGACTTTTCGAGCGTACTAATTAAATTTATTACAGCAACCAACGCCACCTCCAGCCCAAGCTTCTTCGAATACAACCGGATATAACCACATGCACGAATGCCTTCGGTCTTAGCCCGGATAGAACGACTTGCACAAATGCCTTCGGTATTAGCCCGGATTTAACAACTTGCACGAATGCCTTGGTCTTAGCCGGATGTAGTCACTAGCACAATGGCCTTCGGTCTTAACCGGATATAATTACTAGCATAAATGTCTTGGGACTTAGCCCGGATATCATTCAATTGCTCATGCACACACATACATCAATAATCATTACACATCCATGTTTCATTTTCGTTACTAAGGCTCAAACACAAACATATCACTTGCATAATCGCCTTCGGACTTAGCCCGTATCATTCAAATACTCATACACACATAAATCAATAATCATTACACATCCATATTTCATTTCACATAATTCGAGTAGGGTCATTTCTTGAGGACTTACCTCGGATGTTGTCGAACGGCTTCAACGGCTATTCGATCACTTTTTCCTTCCCTTTATCGGATTTAGCTCCCCTTTGCTCTTGAGCTTAACGAATACAAGTAGAAGTATTCAATATTTTTCTCAATAATGTTTACTAGTCAATCACATTCGGCATCTCATATCATCTCACTTTATTATAATTTATCATTCAACCTTTGAACCAAAACGCCATTATATAGCCACATATACATACATCCATATATTTAAGCTCAAGAATTTTAACATAACATCAAGTGCTCAAATTACTCATGTGGCTGATTATATATGGTCATAAATACACGAAATCAAAAATAATTTCAAGGTTTTTCACCCTATACATGTACTAGGCCGAATGTAAATGCAAATTTCACAACATTCTTCAACAAATTTCTTCTTTAAACAAACATATTTATCACTTTCTTCATCACCAAAATATCATGTGCAAACATATATACACATATAGGTGCAAGGCCGAATTTCAAGGTGTCCATAACCATCCAAAGCACAAATTTTAACTAACATGCAAGAAGCATAAACCATGCTCATGAATGCTTCATGGCCGAATACATCACAATCATGCCCCTTTCAACTTCGGTCATGGTTAAACAAAAAGAAAACTCAATGTCTTACTCAAGATTGTTACAAAGAAATTTCAAGAGTAGACAATCCATCATTGCATGCATCATTAGCAAGCTTCACATTTAGCATGCAATGGCTTTAACACAATAACAACTTTGGCCAAATACCATTTCCATGGCATAACAAGGATTTGAACCATGGCTAACATGAACATCAAGTTAGCAACTAAAACATGCATGAAACTCATAACACAACCTCATACATACCTTAATCTTGATGCAAGTTTAGCCAAATCTCCTTCTAGATCTCTCTAAACAAAGAAAATGAAGCAAAAATCTCTTCTTCCTCTTAGAATTTTCGCCAAAAGAAGGAGGGAAAAGATGAACAATTTTTTTGTTTTTCTTTCTTAGTTACACTAAGAATGGGGGAAAGGAGCCTTCACACACACATTTTGTTTTTATTCCATACTCCTTATTCTATTCATTCAAACATAACCCACTTACCAAACATGTTTCATGACATGATTTTTGCCCATAATTCCTTGTCATGGCCGGCCACTAGCTATAAAAAGGGGAATTTGACATGCAAGTCCATTGTTTTGCATGCATGCTTTAATTAGTCATCACACATTTCCCTATCGTACTTTCAAAGTTCACTACTAAGTCCCTTCTAGTGAAATTCACCTTTATAACACTAAATCAATCATCAAGAAATGTCACACATGAGCACACACACATTATAGGCATCAAAATAAATTTTAAATTATTTTTATGCCTCGGTTTTGTGGTCCCGAAACCACATTCCGACTAGGGTCAATTTTGGGCTGTCACAACTCTCCCCCACTTAAGAAATTTTCGTCCCCGAAAATCTTACCGGTAAGTAGGGTTGGATATCGCTCTTTCATAGAGTTCTCGGTTTCCCAAGTAGCTTCTTCTATCCCGTGTTTGAGCCATAACACTTTCACTAGCGGAACCCGCTTGTTTCGCAACTCTTTCACTTCACGTGCCAGGATACGAATCGGTTCTTCCTCATAACTCATATTGGCTTGAATTTCAACTTCTGATGGACTAATCACGTGCGATGGATCAGATCTATAGCGTCGAAACATGAAAGACATCGTGAATCTTTTTGAGTTCAGGGGGCAAAATCAAACGATATGCCACTGGACCGACTCGCTCGGATATCTCATATGGCCCAATGAACCTCGGGCTCAACTTGCCCTTACGGCCGAATCTGAGTATCTTTTTCCAAGGCGAAACCTTGAGAAACACTTTATCTCCCACCTGATACTCGATGTCCTTACGCTTCAGATCCGCGTACGACTTCTGACGATCGGAGGCTATCTTCAGACTTTCACGGATTACTTTCACTTTCTTCAAAGATCTCTAATCAAATCCACCCCGAAAATTTTGCTTTCAGTGAGCTCAGTCCAAAACAATGGTGTACGGCATTTACGACCGTACAAAGCCTCATAAGGTGCCATCCTAATACTTGATTGAAAACTATTGTTATAAGCGAATTCAATCAAAGGCAAATACCGTTCCCATGAACCACTGAACTCGAGGATGCAACATCTCAACATATCCTCAAGTATCTGAATTATCCGCTCGGATTGACCATCGGTTTGAGGGTGAAAGGCGGTGCTGAAATGCAACTTGGTACCCAAAGCTTCTTGCAACTTCTTCCAAAATCGCGAGGTAAATCTCGGATCTCTATCCGACACGATAGAAATAGGCACCCCGTGTAATCCCACAATCTGAGAAACGTACAATTCGCTAATTTGTCCATTGAAAAATCCGTGCGTCACGACGGGGACAAAGTGAGCCGACTTAGTCAGTCTATCTACCACGACCCAAATCGCATCCTTCTTACTTGCGACAATGGCGGTCCGGATACAAAGTCCATTGTAACTCGATCCCATTTCCACTCGGGTATCGTGATCGGTCAAGTAATCTCAAGGCACTTGATGTTCCGCTTTCACTTGTTGACATATTAAACATCTCGAAACAAAGTCGAGATGTCTCGTTTCATACCATGCCACCAAAACCGACGTTTCAAATCATTGTACATCTTCGTACTCTCCGTGGATTGCCATTCGGCTACAATGGGCTTCGTTCGAATTATCAAAATAAGTTCAATTCTTTGGAACACACAGACGACTTCGAACCTCAAACAATCGTCATCATCGATCCAAACTCGATTCCTTGTTCGAACACACTCGCCCGTTTGCAACCAACTCATCGTCGACCTTCTGAGCTTCACAAATTTGATGTATCAATAATGGTTTGGCTTTCAATTCAGCTACTAACACGTTGTCGGATCGAACGGACAAGTGCACATTCATCGCTCGTAAAGCGAATAATGATTTACGACTCAAGACATCCGCAACCACATTCGCCTTTCCCGGGTGATAGTCAATGACCAGCTCATAATCCTTTAACAGCTCGAGCCAACGTCTTTGCCGCAGATTTAAGTCTCTTTGGGTCATCAAATATTTGAGACTTTTGTGATCCGAGTACACATGGCACCTCTCACCAAATAAGTAATGTCGCCAAATCTTTAAGGCGAATACGATGGCAGCCAATTCGAGATCATGGGTCGGATAATTTTTCTCATGTGGCTTTAATTGCCTCGACGCATAGGCCACAACTCGACCTTCTTGCATCAATACACAACCTAACCCAAGTAGGGAGGCGTCACTATAGATGACAAACTCTTTGCCAGATTCGGGTTGCACTAGAATTGGGGCTTCAGTCAAATAAGTTTTCAGTTGATCGAAACTCTTCTGACATTTCTCCGTCCATTCGAACTTAACATCCTTTTGGAGTAGCTTCGTCATTGGCGTGGCTATCATTGAGAAACCTTTTACAAATCGTCGGTAATAACCGGCAAGCCCCAAAAAGCTCCGAACCTCGGTAATATTTCTCGGAGGCTTCCAGTTAAGTATGGTTGAAAGTTTGTTCGGGTCGACTCGAATGCCCGATGTAGATATCACATGCCCTAAGAAGCTAACCTCTCTTAACCAGAACTCACACTTGCTGAACTTAGCATATAATTGCTTATCCCGTAGAATTTGCAGACTAACCTCGGTGTTCAAAGATGTTCGGTCTCATTTCTTGAATAGAGCAAGATGTCATCAATGAATACGACTACGAACCGATCTAAATATGGTCTGAAGATCCGATTCATCAAATCCATAAATACCGCAGGGGCATTAGTAAGTCCAAACGGCATCACTAGAAACTCGTAGTGACCATATCTCGTTCTGAAGGCAGTCTTGGGTACGTCCGAATCTCGAATTCACAACTGATAATAGCCCGATCTCAAATCTATTTTCGAGAACACTGAGGCTCCCTTCAGTTGATCGAACAAGTCATCAATACGCGGTAACGGATATTTGTTCTTTATCATCGCTTTATTAAGCTGACGATAGTCGATGCACAACCTCATGGTCCCATCCTTCTTTTTCACAAACAACACTGGCGCACCCCAAGGCGAAAAACTCGGGCGGGCAAAACCTCTATCCACCAATTCTTGCAACTGAGCTTTCAACTCCTTTAATTCCGTCGGTGCCATACGATACGGAGCTATCGAAATTGGAGTGGTACCAGGTACCAATTCGATGCCAAACTCTATTTCCGAACAGGTGGTAAACCCGCAATTCTTGAGGAAAACATTCGGTATTCACAAACCACCGCACAGATTCGGGTTTCTTTTCTGACTCCTTGTCATCGAGCACATACGCAAGGTACGCTTCGCACCCTTTTCTTACATATTTCTGGGCCAACATTGCTGATATTACGGCTGGCAAGCCCTTTAAGTCCGTAGACTCAACCCGAATTATCTCGTTATTCGCGCACCTCAGATCGATAGTCTTGCTTTTGCAATTTACAACCGCATCGTGCATGGTCAACCAATCCAAACCAAGAATAACGTCGAATTCATCGAACGGCAAAAGCATCAAGTCCGCCGGAAAACAAGAACCTCGGAATACTAAGGGACTTTTCTTGCACACTTTGTTGACAAGCACGTAATGACCCAAGGGGTTTGACACCCGAATTACAAACTCAGTAGACTCAATAGGCAAAGTCTTACTGGATGCTAAGGTTTCACATATATAAGAATGAGTAGAACCAGGGTCAATCAAAGCAATCACATTAGTATCGAAAAGAGTGAAAGTACCGGTAATAACATCCGGTGAGGCAAAGATCCTCGCGTGCGCGTATGGCATAAGTCCTAGCAGGAGTACGAGCCTCGGGTCTTGTTGTAGCATCTCTCGACCCTCTCTAACCGCCACTAGCATTGCCCGCATTTCTGGATGGCCTACCTCGGCAATGGTAGCACCCGGGTTTCCACTTTGACTTACATTTTGTTCAAGCAACCTCAAGCGATCCTTGATAAAGTGGTCAGCCGATCCACACTTATAGCAGGAGCGATCACGGAACCTACAGCTCCCCGAATGCCATTTGCCACAATGCAGACACTCCGCTCTCTCTCGGCGATCATTTCCACCACTGGCGATCGAAGTGACTCGTGTGGTCACAGGAGGTCGACCGCGATCTCGTCTAGAAAAGCCCGAAGCGCCTCTAGACCGGCTCACATCATCTCGAAATCTCTTCGATGCCTGTTGAAGAGACTTTCCCGAGGACCTTTTTCGGAATTCTCTAGTTCCCACATCAACTTTTTGTTTCTCCTTCCTAAGCTCTTCGGCTTTACAAGCTCGCTCAACAAGTACTACGAACTCTCGATTTGAGAATGCCAACAAACATCCTTATATCATCATTCAGCCCATCCTCGGCGCTTACACATAATAGCTTCGACGAAATGCATTCTCGCAGTCTGGCTAAGCCTCACAAATTTTCGTTCGTAGTCGATGAATCGACATAGAGCCTTGCTTAAGATCAAGAAATTCCTTTCGCTTCGGTCGATGAATCTCTGACTGATATACTTTTTTCGGAACTCGGTTTGAAAGAACTCCCAAGTCACTTGCTCTCTAGGCACCACAAGTCGAGTACTCCACCAATAGTAGGCGGAATCACGTAGCAAGGAGATGGTACACTTTAAGCACTCATCGTGTCCAAGATAGCTCATCGAGCACTTGATAGTGCTGTCCAACCAAAATTCAGCTTGCTCGGCATCGTCATCATCCGTAGCTTTAAATTCAGTGGCCCCATGTTTTCGAATCCTATCGACTGGGGGCTTACTTGACCTTATTTGGTCAGTTACCGGAGGTATTGTAGGTGCGGGGGTTGCATTTGTCGGAAATGGAGGTTGTGGAACAGTAGTGTTAGTTCGAATGTATTGGTTAAACCACCATTCATCACACGATAAAAGGCTTGCCTAGCCTCATCGCTCAATTGCTGGCCATAGGTTGAGAGTCCGCCGGTGCTGTCCCTTGCGCGGGAGCAGGCGCCACACTCTCCACATCATCAGCTATTGCTCGGTTGGGATCGGGATCCATTGCTATAAACAAACACAAAGTCAAATTGTCAGAAATCACCACACTATCAATTCATCATTTAATGGCATGTATAGCTAGACCCCAAACATATCACGGTAGTCCTAGAATCGACTAAACCGTAGCTCTGATACCAATAAAATTGTAACACCCCGAACCCGAGACCATCGCCGTGTCGGACGCGAGGGTTAACGAGCTAAATCCTCTTAAAGCACCGACCAATTTGGCATTTCCAGACAGGCTGGAAAACTGCGTCACTGTCGCCTTAAAAATCATATCTCGAGTTTCAAAACTCGAAACTGATTCTGTAAATTTTCCCTGAATTTAGACTCATATATCCTTCCATGGATTTATTTCTAGAATTTTTGGTCAGGCCAATTGGTACAGTTTATTAGTTAAAGTCACCCATGTTACAGGGATCGACTGCTCTGACCTTCGCGCGTTACAACTTGAATATCTCTCTGTACAGGGCTTTAATACTGGTGCCGTTTTTTCTAATGAAACTAGACTCAAAATGGAATCTCCACATATAAGGCATGACTTCTAATTCTTTCTGGATAATTTATAGCAAATTTTTAAAGTCGCGATAGGGGACCCAGAAACCGTTCTGGCCCTGTCTCACAATAACTTTAATATCTCTTAACATGTAACTCCTATGACCGTTTCGTTTCTTCCATATGAAAGTAGACTCATCAAGGTTCATTTACATAACTTATTCACTATTTAATACCATTCCTACAAATTTTGGTGATTTTTCAAAACCACACCACTGCTGCTGCCAGCATCTGTTTTCAAGGTAACCTTTACCTATTTCATGATTTCCACGATTCAATTGGCCCTTTTTGCATACATAGCACAAGTGTGATCATGATTAACCATTCCAATGGCTAATCTTTGCAAAACCATTCCACACCCCATAATGATCATCATACAAACGATTATAGAATCATACTAACAACGTATATAAGCCATTTTCGCATGTCTATCCCAGCTTACATAAAACCGAAAGGTACATGACCTTCTACAATAGGGTAGTCCTATACATGCCATTTCAAAGTTCAACCAAAATTATACCCAAAATGGAGGCTTTGATAGTGTAGATGACTTCAACTTTAATGATCCCGAATCCGATCGCTAACGAGCAAAATCTATAAAACAGAGAGCCAAAGCAACGGGGTAAGCATTTTTTTATGCTTAGTAAGGCTCAAGCAATAAAATCAGTTTTAACTAAAGCATTACATTCACATAGCCAAATGAATCATTTCATTAATACACATTCACATAATCATACTTACTTCACACATCATCATTATATACTTTCACAAGATATCAACCAATTCAATAGCTGAAAACTCGTTAGTCGATTGAGAGAATGTTACTCAAACATATCGACTTTTCCAATGCACATATAAACATACCTTATCCTTTGGACTTTTCGAGCGCATTAATTAAATTTATTACAGCAACCAACGCCACCTCCAGCCCAAGCTTCTTCGAATACAACCGGATATAACCACATGCACGAATGCCTTGGTCTTAGCCCGATAGAACGACTTGCACAAATGCCTTCGGTATTAGCCCGATTTAACAACTTGCACGAATGCCTTCTGTCTTAGCCCGGATGTAGTCACTAGCACAATGGCCTTCGGTCTTAACCGGATATAATTACTAGCATAAATGTCTTCGGACTTAGCCCGATATCATTCAATTGCTCATGCACACACATACATCAATAATCATTACACATCCATGTTTCATTTTCGTTACTAAGGCTCAAACACAAACATATCACTTGCATAATCGCCTTCGGACTTAGCCCGTATCATTCAAATACTCATACACACATAAATCAATAATCATTACACATCCATATTTCATTTCACATAATTCGAGTAGGGTCATTTCTTGAGGACTTACCTCGGATGTTGTCGAACGGCTTCAACGGCTATTCGATCACTTTTTCCTTCCCTTTATCGGATTTAGCTCCCTTTGCTCTTGAGCTTAACGAATACAAGTAGAAGTATTCAATATTTTCTCAATAATGTTTACTAGTCAATCACATTCGCATCTCATATCATCTCACTTTATTATAATTTATCATTCAACCTTTGAACCAAAACGCCATTATATGGCCACATATACATACATCCATATATTTAAGCTCAAGAATTTTAACATAACATCAAGTGCTCAAATTACTCATGTGGCCGATTATACATGGTCATAAATACACAAAATCAAAAATAATTTCAAGGTTTTTCACCCTATACATGTACTAGGCCGAATGTACATGCAAATTTCACAACATTCTTCAACAAATTTCTTCTTTAAACAAACATATTTATCACTTTCTTCATCACCAAAATATCATGTGCAAACATATATACACATATAGGTGTAAGGCAATTTCAAGGTGTCCATAACCATCCAAAGCACAAATTTTAACTAACATGCAAGAAGCATAAACCATGCTCATGAATGCTTCATGGCGAATACATCACAATCATGCCCTTTCAACTTCGGTCATGGTTAAACAAAAAGAAAACTCAATGTCTTACTCAAGATTGTTACAAAGAAATTTCAAGAGTAGACAATCCATCATTGCATGCATCATTAGCAAGCTTCACATTTAGCATGCAATGGCTTTAACACAATAACAACTTTGGCCAAATACCATTTCCATGGCATAACAAGGATTTGAACCATGGCTAACATGAACATCAAGTTAGCAACTAAAACATGCATGAAACTCATAACACAACCTCATACATACCTTAATCTTGATGCAAGTTTAGCCAAATCTCCTTCTAGATCTCTCTTAAACAAAGAAAATGAAGCAAAAATCTCTTCTTCCTCTTAGAATTTTCGGCCAAAAGAAGGAGGGAAAAGATGAACAATTTTTTTTGTTTTTCTTTCTTAGTTACACGGCAATGGGGGGGGGGAAGGAGCCTTCACACACACATTTTTTTTTATTCCATACTCCTTATTCTATTCATTCAAACATAACCCACTTACCAAACATGTTTCATGACATGATTTCTGCCCATAATTCCTTGTCATGGCCGGCCACTAGCTATAAAAAGGGGAATTTGACATGCAAGTCCATTGTTTTGCATGCATGCTTTAATTAGTCATCACACATTTCCCTATCGTACTTTCAAAGTTCACTACTAAATCCCTTCTAGTGAAATTCACCTTTATAACACTAAATCAATCATCAAGAAATGTCACACATGAGCACACACACATTATAGGCATCAAAATAATTTTTAAATTATTTTTATGCCTCGGTTTTGTGGTCCCGAAACCACATTCCGACTAGGGTCAATTTTGGGCTGTCACAACTCGTAACCCTAATTCAATGTCAGTTATAGGTTAGGCGCGTTACATTTTATTGGTATTAGAGCTATGGTTGAGTCGGTTCTAGGACTACCATAGTGTATGTAAGTGTAGCTATACATGACATATATTTGAATCTGTGATAGTGTGATAACTCCTGACTTTGAAATGTGCTTTTATATAGCAAATGGATTGTGATAGAGCTGTAGCTGATGATGTTGAAAGCAATGCGCCTACACCCGTGCAAGGGACGGTGTAAGATGATTCACGACTGGCTATGAGTAGTCGTGATAGTGAGGCTAAGCAAGCTTTCTATCAGATGATGAATGAATGGTTCACCCAATACATTCGAACCAATCTGACTGCACAACAACCTCCACCCCCGGTTAATCCTTCTCCAACTCCTGATATGCCACAAGTAAATCTGGTACACTTGAGTAGACCACCGGTTGATAAGATTAGAAAGTATGGGGATGAAGAGTTTCGAGCTACAATGAATGATGATGCTGAAAGAGCCGAATTCTGGTTGGAAAATACAATACAAGTGTTTGATGAAATGTCTTTGAATCCTGAAGAATGTGTAAAATGTGTCGTCTCACTTCTGAGAGATGCAGCGTATCATTGGTGGAAAACTTTAATATCTGTAGTCCCGAGTGAACGCGTTACGTGGGATTTCTTCCAATCTGAATTTCAAAAGAAATACATTAGTCAGAGATTCATTGATCAGAAACGTAAAGAATTTCTCGAGCTTAAACAGGGTCGTATGTCTGTTACTAAATACGAACGTGAATTTGTGAGATTGATCCATTATGCCTGGGAATGTGTATCAAATGAAGCAATAATGTGCAAAAGGTTTGATCCATTTGTTAGCTGGAATTCTAGAAATTAAAGAAATGGTTGTGCTCGTTGAGCGAGCTTGTACAGCTGAAGAATTAAGTAAAGAGAAAAGAAAAGCTGATTTTGAAGCTAGAGATGCTAGAAATAGATCTTCGAGTAGATCATTTTAGTCTGTGCTAAAGAAATTCCTAGATGATCAAAGTCATCCAAATGCTAATGTGGGACATTCAAACCGAGATTGAGCTAGATCGCATACAAACTTCAGAGTCCCCTACTACTTCTGTTGCAAGTGTTGAGAATGTCTGATCTGAGAGACCTAAATGTAAACACTGTGGAAAAAGACATTCGGAAAATTGTAGATTGAATGGTCGAGCCTATTTTCAATGTGGATCTCTGGATCATTTCGTAAGAGATTGTTCTGAACCTACTGAATAAGAGAATCTACAGAATTTGAGGCTGAATAACACCTCAGCTAGTGGAAGACCTTCCAGAAATACGGGAAATGTTAGCAGCGGTCAAAGAGCTACTAGGGATACTGCTGTTAGATATGAGATTCACCTAGCCTAGTCCAACATTTACTACACAATCAAACAACTTATCCAATTGGGCCCGTAGGCACATTGGGCCCACATGCCCCTTTCGGCCCATCGCGGCCCGAAGTAACCATCCTACAGCTAAAGTAGTGAGAAATACACACCTAATTGGAGACTAGAGTTAATCTACGCTCTGAGCACTCTTAGCCGGCGCCCAACCCAACCAAGCCCGCCACAAAGCGAAAGGGATCAGCCAAGAAGGGTACCTTTACTCTCCTCATGGTTCTCTCTATTTAAAGCCAGCTTCGCATCCACTCTTATGTTAGCTTCCCGATGTGGGATCCCTCCATCATCAGAGTTTAAATTCAACACCAACTCTTGCCGCCCCCTGTTAGCAAAATAAATGCTCTTTGCTTGCCATGGGATTCGAACCCATGCCTCCCCTTAAATGCTCCATACGCTACTTGCCACTAAGCCACAGGGCTTTTTGTGTCACAATTTCTCCAACAATATTCTTAAGACCTACCTACTACACCCAGTGTTTGATTCACCTTAAACCAAAATTTTTGCTAGAGTCCAGGTTTGAACCCATGTAATATCCCGAATTAGGGCCTAATCGAAATAGTGGTTTCGTGACCACAAATCCGAGATAGAAATAATTATTTTATAATTATTTTGATGATTATGATATGATTGCATAATTGTGTGAAAATTTCGTGATGAAATTCTATGCCTAAAGTGCTTAAATTGAAAGTAGGTACCAAATCGAATAAGTTGCAAAACTTGCATTCTAGAAGTTTTAGTATGAAATTGTTTTGGAATATTAATGAGGAGGTCTTAAATAGCAATTTGACCAATTTTAAGTTCATGGACAAAATTAGGACATGGAAGGAATTTTGGAAAGTTTAGTAGTAAGGGTATTTTGGTCATTTAGTTATTAAAATGAATTAAAACAAAATTAAAAGCCAATTTTGTCCATCTTCTTCATTAGGCCGAAATTTCAAGGGTTCTCCATAGCTAGGGTTTGTTTCAAGCTTCCAAGCTCCATAGTAAGTGATTCCAAGCCCCGTTTTTAATGTTCTTTACGTTTTTGGAATCCCGGTAGCTCGATTAAGCTTATGTTAGCAATAATTCAACCTAGGGTTTATATTTGGAAAAATACCCATAGGTGAAATTTGTGTATTTTGATGTTTTATGATAGAATATGGGGTTTTAAATTATGTTAGACAACTTGTACTACTCGATTTTTAAGCAAAAACGAGTAAAAGGGCTTAATCGGTAAAAATACCTAATAGTCACAAGTACATGTTAGAGTGAGAATTTGATGTTGCCATAGAAGAGAAAAGTGATCAGCATGTTGTAAAACATAAGAATAAGGAATAAAGTTTAATCCCGAACCTAGGGGCAAAAATGTAAATATGCAAAAGTTTAGGGGCAAAATTGTAATTTTGCCAAAATTTGAGTTAAGGATTAATTTGATAATGTGAGTATTAAATGAGCTAAATGTGTTATTTTAGATCAAGAAAGACGTGGAATCGACCTCAATCGAGGAAAAGAAAAGATTGTGGACTAAATTGCAAAATCTTTGTATTTTGGTACCAAGATAAGTTCATGTGTAAATAATGTAGCATAATTGTTATTTTTAAGTTATTGATATTAATTATGTGTTATGCTGAATTTCATTATGAAATGTATGCTTTGTGGTTAATTTCAAATAATATGTAAATTATGTGAGCTACTTGTTAAATATAATTGTTACTGAGTATTGATTTCGGCATTCTACTAAAAGACTAAGGATAAGTGTTCGAGAAAATCTCGTTTGAACCTTAGGAATAGATTAGGATACAAGTTACATGTCACTAGGATGGTTGAGCATCCGAACTCGTTGAGTTGAGTCCGAGTTCACTTATGGATGCGAATGTCCGAACTCGTTGAGTTGAGTCCGAGTTCACTTATGGATGCGAACGGCCGAGCTCGTTGAGTTGAGTCCGAGTTCGCTTATGGGCGGGTTACATGATTTCTTGATTGAATATGTGGCACTTATATGCAAATTATCCATGTATCCGAATTATATTCCGATGTGTTCAACGGGTAAAGTTTTACTCAAATGGAGGAATACTCGAGATGAAAAGAGACGTATTGGTAAGTGATGAGAAATGGATATTTTGGATAGGTATGTATTTAACCCTCGGGTTGAGTGTTGATTACAACCACGATAAGGTAATAAGATGATGAAAATGATTAAAAAATGTGATAAGTGTGTTGATGATATATGCTAATGTTGATTAGTTTGATTGTTTGTTATGTTATTTATTATTTACATATGAACTTACTAAGCATTTATGCTTACTCCTCCTTCTTACTCATTGTAGTTTTGGACAAGCCGCCAGAGTCGGGATAGGTCAAGGCTCACCACACTATCCTAAGATTTTTGGTAAATGGCTTGTAAATTTAAATATGGCATGTATAGCAATATACTTATTTTGTGTAAATGATCTTATGATATGGTGATGAAATGGTTGAGAAAATATTTGATAATGATAAATTATGAAAATGGTAGGTTTAGATTATGTTTGATGTTAAGGAAAATTATTAAGATACTTAGTGCATGAAAACTCATAAGAGGGATGAAATTTGCCATAAATGTAATCTTGCAAAGAACACCGATGCGAGTTTGAAAATTTACTAAAAATCATAGAAATTAAATTTGGTGATGGATTACATATAAAATTGAATATTATTATTTCAAGTTTCACATGAAACAAATTAAACAGGTAAAGGAATTATATGTTAGAAGATATTTGAATTTTAGTGAAACAGGGTCATAGCGGTTTCTGAATCCCCTGTTCCTACTTTAGAAATTCACCATAAATTGTAAAGATATAATTAGGTGGTGTATTTTATATCCTCAGAATCCTTATTGAGTAGAGTTTTATTATAAACAAACCTCATAGTCATATGAATTTTTTACAGAGAGAAATGTGGTCCGTAGTAAACAGATGTCAGACCAGTCAAGTCCTGAAACAGGGGTAACTTTAACTAATAAACTGTACTAATTGGCCCAACAAAAAATTTTATAAAAAAATTAGTAGATAGGTATATGAGTCTAGATTCAGGAAAAATTTATGGATCTTAATTTCGAGTTTCGTAACTCGAGATATGATTTTTCTTGTGACTGTGACGCAAGTAGCTTAAAAGCTGTGAATGTAGAAACAAATAATCCAAAGTTCTAAAAATGTTAAACTAAGCTTAGTAACACCTCATACTCGACTCCGGCGACGGTCTCGAGCGTGGGGGCGTTACATTTAGTTGTATCAGAGCAGGTTTAGTCGGTTCTCGGACTACGTATTGTTTGTACGGATTTTGCTATACATGCTATATGTATAAATTGTGATAGTGTGACGACTTCTGACCTTTTTAAATGATTTTTTTATAGTAAATGGATCCCGATCCAGCTGTGGCAGATGAAGTAGAGAGTAATGCGCCAGCTCCGGCTGAAGGAGTAGTGCCGACTGAAAATCCACCTCCTACTGTTGGTCAGGGAGGAGGAGAAAGGGTCGGAAACCTTTCTCCAAATGATGAGTGCATGGTACATCGAGTTCGCTCAGACGAACCCAAATGTACAACCTCCCCACCTCCCCAATTCCTCAACCTGCACTCGATGCCTCAAGGTATGGATCTGATGAAATTTCACGAACTCCAGTTGATAGAATTCGCAAGCAAGGGTCAAGAATTTAAAGCAAATATTGATGATGATGCCGAGAGAGCGAGTTCGCTTGAAAATTCAATCCGTATTTGACTAATTATCTTGTACACCAAGAATGTTTGAAATGCGCTATATCTTTGTTGAGGGATTCAACTTATAATTGGTGGAAGACTTTGATTTCGGTGGTACCGAAAGAGAAAATAACTTGGGAATTCTTTCAAGAAGAGTTTCAGAAGAAATATATTAGTGAAAGATTTATTGATCAGAAGCAAGGTAATATGACGGTTACAGAATATGAAAGAGAGTTTGTTCGATTAAGTAAGTATGCCAGAGAGTATGTTCCTACAGAGGCCAAGATGTGCCGACGATTTGAAGACGGGCTCAACGAAGACATCAAGGTATTTGTTGGAATTCTTGAATTAAAAGAAATGGTAGTATTGGTTGATCGAGCTTGTAAGGTCAAGAATTACTTAAAGAAAAGAAAAGGTAGAGGTGAGACTAGAAATTGGAAGAAAAGACCGATGAGCGGTTCATTTTCACAAAGAACTCGAAAGTCAAGGAATATGAACTCGCTCCCAAGCTTCATTGGGCAATCATATGGGAATTATAAGAAGCAAAATATGGGTCCTAAATCCCGACTACTTGACAGCCAGTGTAGGGAACTCGAGATTTGTTAAACCTGAGTGCCAGCGGTGTGGTAGAAATCATTTTGGTCCGTGTAGGGCAAATGAATGTTTTCGATGTGGTTCTCTGGATCATTTTATTAGAGACTGCCCAGAGAGCTGAAAAGAAAAATTTCGAATACAAAAACAAGTGGGGCGGATTCGAGAGGAAGATATCCAAGAAAAGTGGGAGCGAAGCAAGCAAAGAATGAAGCCGTGGATGCACCAGTTAGACTCAAGGAAGGGCTCCGCTAGAACTTATGCTATTAAAGCGTGAAGATGCTTCCTCACCGATGTGATTACCGTACATTTTCCTCTATAATGTTAATGTTATTGCTTTGATTGATCCCGTTCTACTCATTCATATGTGTCCATGAAATTGGTGTCTAGTATGAATATACCTATTGAGAACACGTAATTTATGATTAGAGTGTCGAATCCGTTAGGCAAATGTGTGACCGTCGATAAAGTATGTAAGAAATGTCCTTTAATGATTCGGGATCATTACTTTCCTACCGACTTGATGTTGTTGCCATTTGATGAGTTTGATGTTATTTTGGGTATGGATTGGTTGACATTGCATGATGCTAAAATAAATTGCAAAGAAAAGATTATAGAATTAAAGTGTGGAAATGGTGAAACTCTGCGGGTTGAATCAGATAAATCAGAGGCATTGCCTAGTGTGATTTCTTCAATGTTGGCTCAAAGATATCTGAGAAAGGGTTATGAAGCTTATTTGGCGTATGTAATTAATACAAAAGAAGTTGAAAAGAAAGTTGAATCAAGGCTTGGTTGTGTCGAATTTGCGGACGTATTTCCAGAAGAATTGCCGGGTTTGCCTCCAGTTAGGGAAGTAGAATTTGGTATTGATTTGATACCGAGAACGGCTCCGATTTCGATTGCTCCGTATAGAATGGCACCAGCAGAGTTGAAGGAATTAAAGTCGCAGTTGCAATAGTTGACTGATAAAGGTTTTGTGAGACCGAGTTTTTCACCTTGGGGTGCTCCTGTTATTTGTGAAAAGAAGGATGGTTCTATGAGGTTGTGTGTTGATTATCGGCAGTTAAACAAGGTGACAATCAAAACAAGTATCTGTTGCCAAGAATTGATGATTTGTTTGATCACTAAAAGGAGCGACATGGTTTTCAAAATTGACTTGAGATCCGGTATTACCAATCATGGGTAAAAGAGTCGGATGTGCCTAAAACCGCTTTTAGAACAAGGTATGGTCATTATGAATTTTTAGTTATGCCATTCGGATTGACAAATGCTCCTGCTGTGTTTATGGATTTAATGAATCGCATATTTCGGCCATACTTGGACAAATTTGTTGTGGTGTTTATAGATGATATTTTAATTTATTCAAAAGATGATACAGAGCATGTTGAGCATTTGAGGATAGTTTTGCAAACTTTGAGAAATAAGCAGCTATATGCTAAGTTTAGTAAAAGTGAATTTTGGCTTCGAGAAGTTGGATTTTTGGGTCATATTGTTTCAGGTGATGGTATACGGGTTGATCCTAGTAAAATTTTAGCCATTGTTGATTGAAACCACCAAAAACGTAACAAGTTAGAAGTTTCTTGGGGCTAGCTGGGTATTATCGGCGGTTTGTAAATGGATTTTCTATAATTGCTGCTCCTATAACTAGATTACTCCGAAAGGATGTTAAATTTGAATGGACGGAAGAATGTCAACAGAGTTTTGAAGAATTGAAAAGTTATTAACAGAGGCACCAGTGTTAGTACGAATAATCGTAAGGAATTTGTGGTGTATAGTGATGCTTCTCTAAATGGTTTGGGGTGTGTGCTCATGCAAGAAGGAAAAGTGGTGGCATATGCTTGAGGCGCTTAAAACCTCATGAGAGGAATTATCCTACTCACGATTTGGAATTGGTCGGTGGTGTTTGCTTTGAAAATTTGGCGACATTATTTGTATGGTGAAAAGTGCCGTATATACCGACCATAAAAGTCTTAAGTACTTGATGTCACAAAAGACTTGAATTTAAGACAACAAGATGGTTGGAATTATTGAAAGATTACGAGCTTGTTATTGATTATCATCCGGAAAGCGAATGTGGTTGCGATGCTTTGAGCGAAAGTTGTTGTTTGCTTTGAGAGTTATGAACACTCGGTTGAAAGTGTCGATGATAGCTCGATTCTAGCAGAGTTAAGAGCAAAACCAATGTTTTGCAAGAGATTTCAAGCTCGAAAGATGATCAAGATTTGCAAGCCAAGAGAAAACAAAGGTGAAGTTGATACAGAGTCGATTTCAAAATTGGTTCGATGGGTGCTTAATGTTTAAAGATCGATTTGTGTACCAAGAATGAGGAATTGATTCAAAAGATCCTACAGAAGCACATAGTGGTTATTTCTATTCATTCGGTAGTACGAAAATGTATAATGACTTGAAGAAAATGTATTGGTGGAATGGAATGAAAAGAAATATATCGAGTTTGTGTCCAAATGCTTAATTTGTCAACAGTGAAAGTGAACACCAAGTGCCTTCGGATTACTTCACCTATTATGGTTCCCGAATGGAAATGGGATCGGATTACTATGGATTTTGTTTCAGATTGCCATTGACTCCAAGAAAGAAAGATGCCATCCGGGTAATAGTTGACAAATTAACTAAGTCACTCATTCTATCCCTAAGACGCACGGATTATTCTCTTAACAAGTTGGCTGAATCAGATATTAGAGAAATTGTTAGATTACACGAATACCATTGTTGATTATTTCAGATAGAGATCCAAGGTTTACCTTGCGGTTTTGGCAAAAGTTGCAAGACGCGTTAGGTACAAAGTTAAATTTCAGTACTGCTTTTCATCCACAAACTGATGGACAATCAGAGAGAGTAATTCAGATTCTTGAAGATATGCTTAGATGTTGTGTATTGGAATTTCAAGGAAGTTGGGAAAGATATTTGCCGCTGGTAGAATTTGCTTACAACAATAGTTATCAGACGAGCTTGAAAATGGCACCTTATGAAGCATTATATGGTCGTAAGTGTCGAACGCCATTGTATTGGACTGAACTCAAGGAAAATCAGATTTATGGAGTTGATCTAATAAAAGAAACCAAGAAAAGTGAAAGTAATTCGAGATTGTTTGAAAGTCGCTTCAGATAGACGTAAATCTTATACGATCTAAAACGAAAGGACATTGAATTTCAAGTTGGTGATAAAGTATTTTTAAAGGTGTCTCCGTGGAAGAAAGTCCTTAGATTTGGACGGAAGGGCAAATTAAGTCTGCTTTATTGGGCCGTATGAAGTAATTGAAAAAGTTGGACCCAGAGCATATCGGCTAGCATTACCACCGAATTAGAGAAGATTCATGATGTGTTCCACGCATCTATGTTACGTCGGTATCGTTCGGATCCTTCACATGTAGTTTCACCGACAGAAATTGAACTACAACTAGATATGACCTACGAAGAAGAACCGATTAAGATTTTAGCTCGAGAGGTCAAACAACTGAGGAATAAAAATGTTGCACTTGTGAAGGTGTTGTGGCAAAGGCATGGAGTAGAAGAAGCTACATGGGAATCCGAAGAAACTATGAGAAATCAATACCCACATCTGTTTACAGGTAAGATTTTCGAGGACGAAAATCCTTAAAGGGGGGGAGAGTTGTAATATCCCGAATTAGGCCCTAATTGGAATAGTGGTTTCGTGACCACAAATCTGAGATAGAAATAATTATTTTATAATTATTTTGATGATTATGATATGATTGCATGATTGTGTGAAAATTTCGTGATGAAATTCTATGCCTAAAGTGCTTAAATTGAAAGTAGGTACTAAATCGAATAAGTTGCAAAACTTGCATTCTAGAAGTTTTTAGTATGAAATTGTTTTGGAATATTAATGAGGAGGTCTTAAATAGCAATTTGACTAATTTTAAGTTCATGGACAAAATTAGGACATGGAAGGAATTTTTGGAAAGTTTAGTAGTAAGGGTATTTTAGTCATTTAGTTATTAAAATGAATTAAAAACAAAATTAAAAGCCAATTTTGTCCATCTTCTTCATTAGGCCGAAATTTCAAGGGTTCTCCATAGCTAGGGTTTGTTTCAAGCTTCCAAGCTCCATAGTAAGTGATTCCAAGCCCGCTTTTAATGTTCTTTACGCTTTTGGAATCCTTGAGCTCGATTAAGCTTATGTTAGCAATAATTCAACCTAGGGTTTATATTTGGAAAAATACCCATAGGTGAAATTTGTGTATTTTGATGTTTTATGATAGAATATGGGGTTTTAAATTATGTTAGACAACTTGTACTACTCGATTTTTAAGCAAAAATGAGTAAAAGGGCTTAATCGGTAAAAATACCTAATAGTCACAAGTACATGTTAGAGTGAGAATTTGATGTTGCCATAGAAGAGAAAAGTGATCAGCATGTTGTAAAACATAAGAATAAGGAATAAAGTTTAATCCGAACCTAGGGAAAAAATGTAAATATGCAAGTTTAGGGGCAAAATTGTAATTTTGCCAAAATTTGAGTTAAGGATTAATTTGATAATGTGAGTATTAAATGAGCTAAATGTGTTATTTTAGATCAAGAAAGACGTGAAATCGACCTCAATCGAGGAAAAGAAAAGATTGTGGACTAAATTGCAAAATCTTTGTATTTTGGTACCAAGGTAAGTTCATGTGTAAATAATGTAGCATAATTGTTATTTTTAAGTTATTGATATTAATTATGTGTTATGCTGAATTTCATTATGAAATGTATGCTTTGTGGTTAATTTCAAATAATATGTAAATTATGTGAGCTACTTGTTAAATATAATTGTTACTGAGTATTGATTTCGCATTCTACGGAAGACAAAGGATAAGTGTTCGAGAAAAATCCCGCTTGAACCTTAGGAATAGATTAGGATACAAGTGACATGTCAAGAGGATGGTTGAGCATCCGAACTCGTTGAGCTGAGTCGAGTTCACTTATGGATGCGAATGTCCGAACTCGTTGAGTTGAGTCCGAGTTCGTGAGATGTAACTAGGCATCCGAACTCGTTGATTTGAGTCCCAGTTCACTTATGGAGGCGAACGCCGAGCTCATTGAGTTGAGTCTGAGTTCGCTATGGGCGGGTTACATGATTTCTTGATTGAATATGTGGCACTTATATGCAAATTATCCATGTATCCGAATTATATTCGATGTGTTCAACGGGTAAAGTTTTACTCAAATGGAGGAATACTCGAGATGAAAAGAGACGATTGGTAAGTGATGAGAAATGGATATTTTGGACAGGTATGTATTTAACCCTCGGGTTGAGTGTTGATTACAACCACGATAAGGTAATAAGATGATGAAAATGATTAAAAAATGTGATAAGTGTGTTGATGATATATGCTAATGTTGATTAGTTTGATTGTTTGTTATGTTATTTGTTATTTACATATGAACATACTAAGCATTTATGCTTACTCCTCCTTCTTACTCATTGTAGTTTTGGACAAGCCGCCTTCGAGTCGGGATAGGTCAAGGCTCACCACACTATCCGGAAGATTTTTGGTAAATGGCTTGTAAATTTAAGTATGGCATGTATAGCAATATACTTATTTTGTGTAAATGATCTTATGATATGGTGACAGAATGGTTGAGAAAATATTTGATAATGATAAATTATGAAAATGGTAGGTTTAGATTATGTTTGATGTTAAGGAAAATTATTAAGATACTTAGTGCATAAAAACTCATAAGAGGGATGAAATTTGCCATAAACAGAATACTGCAGCAACACTGATGCGAGTTTGCAAATTTACTAAAAATCATAGCAATTAAATTTGGTGATGGATTGCATATCAAAGTGAAGATTATTATGTCTAGTTTCACATGAAACAAATTAAACAGGTAAAGGAATTATATGTTAGAAGATATTTGAATTTTAGTGAAACAGGGTCATAGAGGTTTCTGAATCCCCTGTTCCTACTTTAGAAATTCACCATAAATTGTAAAGATATAATTAGGTGGTGTATTTTATATCCTTAGAATCCTTATTGAGTCTAGTTTTAGTAAAAACAAACCTCATAGTCATATGAATTTTTTACAGAGAGAAATGTGGTTCGTAGTAAACAGAGGTCAGACCAGTCAAGTCCTGAAATAGGGGTAACTTTAACTAATAAACTGTACTAATTGGCCCAACAAAAAATTTTATAAAAAAATTAGTAGATAGGTATATGAGTCTAGATTCAGGGAAAATTTACGGATCTTAATTTCGAGTTTCGTAACTCGAGATATGATTTTTCTTGTGACTGTGACACAAGTAGCTTAAAAGCTGTGAATGTAGAAACAAATAATCCAAAGTTCTAAAAATGTTAAACTAAGCTTAGTAACATCTCATACTCGACTCCGGCGACGGTCTCAGGCGTGGGGGCGTTACAACCCAGGACTTTTCCAACACTTCTCAGCACACTTAACCACTAAAACAAGCCTTCAACTACGAAATTTTCATGCACAACAGAATATTATAAGCTGCCTTTAATCGCTCCCATGCTCAAGGCCCAAAACTTCTAGGCCCAATTCAGGGTGTTACATAATTTCTGCTATCATAATAGTTGTGGAGATTAATTTGAACAATATGTATACTTAAGTAGCATAACTATCGAATTTCTTGTCTTTGAGCATAAGCATATTAAATTCATAATTTTGGGAAAAACGTTGTTCTGAAGGAGTTTTTCAAAGGTGTTTCCGAGAAATTCTTTTAAAAATTTGTGCATTATTCGGGACGAGCAATGAATTAAGTTTGGGGGTGTGGCAACACGAAAATTTATGCATTTTTACATACCCTTTTTAGCTTAAAAGCATACCTTTTCGATTAAATTCTTGTCGAAAAATAATTAATTTTTATAAAATAATTAAATTATACTTAAAATATGAACATGATGAATTTTAGTTAATTTTATAATTAATTTTGAGTAATTTTGGTTATTTTCGATAGAATTGCGCAAAGGGTGAAAAATGGCTCGGCAGACATTGCTTAAAGCACAAAATCGAGAAGCAATTTCAAGTATTAAGGCGAATTAATTTCCAACCTAAGACGGTCCAATTATGTGTATTAATTCATAATATAATTAATTTTAATTTATACCTAATTTAATTTGGGCTAAATAAATTAATATTAATTA
Source organism: Gossypium arboreum (assembly GCF_025698485.1). NCBI lineage: Eukaryota > Viridiplantae > Streptophyta > Magnoliopsida > Malvales > Malvaceae > Gossypium > Gossypium arboreum. The sequence goes on along the minus strand of NC_069079.1, from coordinate 66,290,306 downwards.
ATTATAGAAAAAGTGGTCCAGTTGAACCGAACCGATTGAAGTGAACCGGCCAAAGATTGGGCACCCCAAAACCAGCCATATGTTTACCCAAATCAGCTTATTAGCTGATTAATTAAGCTTGCAAAGAAGCCCTTGAATTCTTGTCAAAGTTGCATTCAAACCCCTCCACAATTGGTGGATTTTTGGATTTGCCCCAAGCCATTTTTAGCAAAGTTGAAAGCATCAACTTTGCCACATAGGTGGCCGGCCAAGGGGTGGCTCTTTGGCTGCTATTTTTAGCAAATTTCAGCTGACACACTCAGCTATAAAATCCCCCCTTGGTTGATCATTCAAAGCATCTCATTCATTCCTCATTCATTTCACAACACTTCTCTCCTCTCTTATTCTTTTTCTCTCATTTTTCCATTTCAATTCCCTTACTATTGTGCCGATTTCTTCCCTTGAAAAAGAGGTTTTCTTCAACCATTTTGGAGCAGCAATTGAGTGTTCATTGAAGCCTTGATCAGCAAGGACAACAGAAGGAAGAAATGAGCAACCAGGTCAAGCCTCGGAAAAACACCGGTTTTGATTCTTGTTCCCTATCTCTTTAATTTTTATTGTTGTTATGATGAAAATATCTATGTGTATTCATGTTGTTGGAATGGTTAATTTAATTTGTAACATCCCTCACCCGTATCCAACGTTGGGACAGGGTTCGAGGCGTTAACGGACTTAAACATTCACAACAACACATAACATATTACCAACCATGCGTGACAAACAAGCATATGCACATCATCAATATCAAACATAACATAAATAGCTAGATTTATAAGTCGGAATCATTAGCTCACTAAAGACCAATATATTTTGCCAACTTATAATAACACATGTTATAAAACTAGGTCCCTATACATGCCACTCACTTGATAATTCTAGCATATGTGTTTATACTGTTAAGGTGTTGGCTTGATAGTGTGATGCTGCCTCCGACAATCTCCAACCCTGAGCTAACCTGACAACACTAAAAGAAATGGAAAGGAGGGGGTAAGCTTTACGCTTAGCAAGGTCACATGAAATAATATAAGCAATTTACTAACATGCTTTCCATAGTAAAACTAACCCAATTGTACATTTACACATGTTCTGGTTAAGCTGCTTTCTTGAGTCATAGTCACTAAATCATTTATATCTAGACTTACAGAACTCCAAATTAAGATCCGTAAATTTTACCAGAAACTAGACTCATATATATTTCCACCATAAAATTTTAATAATTTTTGGTCCAGCCAATAAGTACAATTTATTGTTCAAATTCTCCCCTATTTCACTGTTTGATAGCTTTGACCTTTCTTCACTAAAATTTATTTATCTCATAGTACGAGACTCAGATAATGTTCAAGTTAGTTTATATTAAAATTAGACTCATCAAATATTCTAAGCATATAAATTATAACCCATAATTATATTTCTACAATTTTTAACAAGTTTTCCAAGTTAGAATAGGGGATCTCGAATTCATTCTGACACTGTCTCACAAAAATTATAATATCACATAATATACAACTCTTTTGCTCCCTCTGTTTCTTTTATATGAAAATAGACTTATTAATATTTAATTAAATAATTTATTTGAAATTTAATTCAACTTACACAATTTTTGGTGAATTTTCAAAGTCACACAACTGCTGCTGTCCAACATTGTTTTACTACTAAAATTCACTCTTACATAATTTCACTTAATCCATTTTGTCTTATCTAAGTTCACTTAAATATCGAGCATATTGCTCAAAATTTTCTTAAACATATACCTGCACTTATTCATCATATAATTATGTTCACATGTATTTTTAGTTAATCTATTTTCCCGTTGAACTCTTCGGAATAATAACTGATACTTAGTTGCCTGTACATACTTTCACACTTGTAGCCAAAGCTATCTGGTACGCATAGTAGCCTGCACTTAGTACTACACATGCGACCAATTATCTGGCACATGTAGTAGCCTGCACTTAGTACTACACACGTGACCTAACCATTTGATACACGTAGTAGCCTGCACTTAGTACTACACACTTGATGGAAGTTATTGGGTACGCATAGTAGCCTGCACTTAGTACTACACACGTGACCTCACAATAGATCATTCGTATCGTTTCTATTCCGAAGGCTCAACCGGGAAATTCCTCACTTTCTAACATGTTACAATTTATTTATAGTCCTTTTTCAATTTGCAATTTACAACAAATAATTATTCTATAGGTAGCCACATTTCATATGATAACAAAGTATAATAAAATAAAAAGAATCGATAAATTGTTTATGTACAAACTTACCTCGAATCCAGAAATGGCAATTTACCATTCTAGTCCATAACCTTGTATTTTCCCGATTTAAGCCCAAATCTCGATTTCCTTGATCTATAATATCACATTTAGCCTACTAATTAGTCACACTATTCATATGGGTCTAAAAATCATTTTTTACAAATTTGCATTTTGACCCCTAAACTTTTGCATATTTGCACTTTTTCCCCAAGGTTTGGAAACTAAACTTCTTCCTATTTTCTTATGTTTTATGACATGCTGATCATTTTTCCCTTCTAAGGCAACATCAAATTCTCACTCTAACATGTACTTATGAACATTAGGTATTTTTACCGATTATACCGTTTTACTCGTTTTCACGTAAAATCGCTTAGCAAAAGTTATTTAACACAATTTCAAGCTTCATATTCTACCATTAAACATCAAAATACACGCATATCATTCATGGGTAAACTTTTAAACATAAATCCTAGCTCAAAATAATGGTAGAAATGAGCAGATCATGTTACCGGGATTTCAAAAATACATAGAACATTAAAAACAGAGTTCGAAATCACTTACTATTAAGCTTGGAAGCTTGGCCAAACCCTAACCATGGCTGATCTTGGTACATTCTGCAGTAGCAAGAAGAAAGGGACACATTTGGGGTTTAAAATTTGTCTTTTAATTCATTTTACCCCTAAATGACCAAAATGCCCTTTTTACTATTCTTTCAAATTTTACCCAACCAATGCCATTTTTATCCAACAAGTTATAAAACGGTTTAATTATCATTTAAGGACCTCCCATTTAAAATTTCATGACAATTAGACACCTCTAACATATAAAACTCAACTTTTGCACTTTTTACAATTTAGTCCTTTTTACTAAATTGAGTGCCCAAACGTAGAAATTTTCGAACGAAATTTTCACGAAATCATTCCATGAAATTGTAAACCATAAAAATATAATAGAAATGAAATTTTCCTCATCAAATTTGTGGTCTCGAAACAACTTTTCTGACTAAGCCCAAAATCAGGATGTTACATAATGAGATTAGCTTTAATTTAATTCGTGTTGGGTTGATTGTATTTCGTCTTCTTAAATTGTTAAAATTGTGTTTATGTTGTTATAGGCCTTGGTAAAATGCTTGATTAAGTAAAATCATGCCTAAGTTATTCTTGTGTTACGACTATGAGGTAACTAATGAATTAATTATTTAAACGGATTGAAATTAAAAATAATTGAACATAGTACTTGATTAGTGCATGTTTATTCTTCTAAGGTAGCTGAAGGTTAAATTACCAATGTATCTGGGGATATTATTGCCTTGCATAACTTGCAAGATTATTGTGATTAAACTGTTTGAAGGTAGGGATACCTTGTTACCTCTTTTATATGCTTGTTAGATTTAATTAATCGTTTGAATTGACATAGAGATATGCAAGAGATTAGTTCAGTTTAATAAGTATGTATGTGTACTAACATGTTGCTTACTAGAATCTATTTAGTCAGTTGAATTGACATAGGGATATGTCAAGAGATGAATGGATTTTGGTATGTAAGTATGTTCATAAGTTTGCAAATTATCGGGTTCCCGTGATTTTATTCGTAACAACATAAACATAATTTTAATAATTCTAAGATGAGAAATGTAATTAATCCAACACAATTATATCATCTTGATTACATCTTATTTTGAAATCGTGCATTAGAACTTTCTTTTACTTCATTTTTTATCTATTTTATTTTTTTTAAGTTTTTAATCACCCTCTTTAAAAAAATATTTTTCTTCACCAAAGTGTTTTAAATTGAATTCATAAATAATCCTTTTTCACAATCCCTGTGGGTACGATAACATGACATTTACTTGTCACTTTATTACTTGTTGTGATTGTGTACACTTGCACATTTTCGTTGTTCCAAGATTATATCCGTTCAAAGGCTAATATGGGACATTCGAGTAGGGAACGTGCTAGATCGCATTCGAGTTTTAAAGCTCCGACTACATCTGTTGCCAATGTTTGAAATGTTCGATCTGTTCGACCCAAGTGTAAACACTGTGGTAAAAGATATACCGGTAATTGTAGAGTGTATGATCAAGCTTGTTTCAAATGTGGATCACTAGACCATTTCATTCGTGATTGCCCTAAATCTGTCGAGCAAGAAATTGTACAAAATCTGAGGCCAAGTGGCAATGCATTGCGTGGTAGACCTCCCAAGAATTTGGGTAATGTGAGTGGTAGTTAGAGGGGAACAAAAGACACTGCTGTTAGATCCGAGGCTCATGCGCTTGCCAAAGCGTATGCCATGTAAGCTCGTGAGGAAGCTACGTCTCCAGATGTGATTACGGGTACTTTCACACTTTATGATACTTCTGTGATTACTTTGATAGATCCTAGATCAACACATTCGTATATATGCATGAATTTAGTATCAAGTAAGACTTCGCATGTAGAGTCTACTGAATTTGTGATTAGAGTATCGAATCCCCTAGATAGACGTGTTTTGGTTGATAAAGTCTGCAATAAATGTCCATTAATGTTTTGAGACATTTATTTTCCGGCTGATCAGATATTATTACCCTTTGATGAGTTTGATATAATTATGGGTTTAGATTGGTTAACTTTGCATGATGCTGTTGTGAATTGCAATCGAAAAACTATTGATTTGAGATGTAAGAATGATGAAATAGTCTTAATTGAATCCAATGATTTAAATAGGTTATCAAATGTGATTTCATCAATGAAAGCTCTGAGTATTGTGAGAAAAGGTTGTGAAGCTTACTTTGCTTATGTGATTGATTCGAAAGTGTCAGAAAAGAAAATTGAATCAGTGCCTGTTGTTTGTGAATTCCCTTATGTGTTTCTTGAAGAACTTCTGGGATTACATCCGATCCGAGAAGTTGAATTTGGCATTGAGTTAGTACCGGGAACTACTCCAATTTCGATATCTTCGTATAGAATGGCTCCGATCGAGTTAAAAGAATTAAAGTCTCAGCTACAAGAGTTGACTGATAGAGGGTTTGTGAGACCGAGTTTCTCATACGATGAGAATGTGCATTGATTATCGTTAGTTGAACAAAGTGACTATTAAGAACAAGTACCCTCTGCCTTGAATTGATGATTTGTTTGATCAGTTGAAAGGAGTTACTGTGTTTTTGAAGATAGATTTGAGATCGGGTTATTATCAGTTGCGAGTAAAAGACTCAAATATTCCAAAAACTGCATTCAAAACGAGGTACGACTACTATGAGTTTTTAGTTATGTGTTTCAGATTAACAAATGTACCTCTTACCTTTATGGATTTGATGAACAGAATTTTTAGACCGTATTTAGATCGATTTGTTGACGTATTCATTGATGAAATATTGATTTATTCGCGTGATAAATTCGAGCATGCCGAACATATGAGAATAGTGCTACAGATTTTGCGTCATAAGCAATCGTATGCAAAGTTTAGCAAATGTCAATTTTGGCTTTGAGAAGTTAGTTTTCTGGGCCATATTGTATCAGCATCAGGTATTCGAGTTGATTTGAGCAAAATTTCGGCCATTCCAGATTGGAGGCCTTTGAGAAATGTTTCTGAAGTCCGCAGTTTTCTGGGACTTGTTGGTTCTTATCGAAGATTTTAAAAGGCTTTTCTATGATTGCAACTCTGTTAACAAAACTGCTTCAGAAAGATGTGAAGTTTGAATGTTTTGAAAAGTCTCAGAAAAGCTTTGATCAGTTGAAAGCTCTATTGACTGAAGCTCCAGTGTTAGTACAACCCGAATCGGGTAAAGAATTTGTGATTTATAGTGATGCTTCATTGAATGGTTTAGGATGTGTTTTGATGTAGGAAGGCAAAGTCATTGCTTATGCTTCGAGACAGTTAAAGCCATACAAAAAGAAGTATCCGACGCATGACCTTAAGTTAGCTGCGATCGTATTTGCTTTGAAGATTTGGCACCACTATTTGTTTGGTGAGAAATGTAACGTATATTTTGATCATAAGGGTTTGAAATATTTGATGACTCAGAAAGATTTGAATCTAAGATAGAGAAGATGGTTAGAATTACTAAAAGACTATGAGCTTGTTATTGATTATCATCTAGGAAAGGCAAATGTTGTTGCTGATGCTTTGAGTCGAAAATCATTTTTTACATTGCATGCGATGAATGCTAATTTGGTTTTGTCCGATGATGGTTCAGTTTTAGCCGAATTAAAAGCAAGACCATTATTTATTCAATAGATTATCAAAGCTTAGAAGGTGGATAATGAGATTTTAACGAAACGAGCTCAGTGTGATTTAGATTTTGATTCAGAATTTAGAGTTGATAAAGATGATTGTTTGAGATTCTGAGATCAAAATTGTGTTCTGAGAAATCCAGAGATAATTCAGATGATTTTAAATGAAGCTCACAACAGTCGTTTATCTGTTCATCTGGGTTGTACAAAAATGTATAATGGCTTGAAACAGCTCTATTGGTGGCATGACATGAAACGAGATATCTCTGAATTTGTTGCGAAATGCTTAATCTGTTAGCAAGTTAAAGTTGAACATCAAGTGCCATCTGGTTTGTTACAAATGATTATGATTCCAGAATGGAAATGGGATAGAGTGGCAATGGACTTTGTTTCAAGTTTGCCCCTCTCTCCGAGAAAGAAAGATACAATCTGGGTTGTAGTTGATCAATTGACGAAATCAACCCATTTTATTTCGGTACGATCCGATTACTCACTTGATAAGTTAGCTAAATTATATATTTTTGATATTGTGAGATTGCATGGTGTGCCATTATCTATTGTGTCAGATAAAGATCCGAGATTCACATCACGATTTCGGAAGAAATTGCAAGAGGCTTTAGGTACGAAATTACACTTCAGTACTGCTTTTCACCAGCAGACAGATGGTCAATCTGAGTGGATTATTCAAATTCTTAAGGATATGTTGAGATGTTGCATTCTTGAGTTTGAAGGTACGTGGCAACAATATTTTTCTTTGATTGAATTCACTTATAATAACATTTTTCAATCGAGCATTAAATGGCACCGTACGAAGCCTTATATGGTCGCAAATGTCGTACACCTCTGTATTGGACTGAGCTCAGTGAAAATAAGATACACGGGGTTGATTTGATAAAAGAGACTGAACAAAAAGTAAAAGTGATTCGAGATAGTTTGAAAGTAGCTTTTGATCGTCAGAAATCTTACGCGGATTTGAAATGAAAAGAAATTGAATTTGAGATCAGCGACAAAGTGTTTTTGAAAGTATCCCTGTGGAAGAAAGTACTTCAGTTTGGTAGAAAAGGCAAAGTGAGTCCGAGGTTTATCGAGCCGTATGAGATTACCGAGTGTATCAGGCAGGTTGCTTATATATTATTGTTGCCATCTCAGCTCGAAAAGATTCACAATGTATTTCACGTATCAATGCTTCGACGATACAGATTCGATCCTTCGCATATAATTCCTCCGTCTGAGATTAAGATTCAGTCTGATATGACTTACGAAGAAGAACAAATCCGTATCCTAGCTCGTGAGGTTAAAGAATTGCGAAACAAGAAAATTCTATTTGTAAAAGTGATGTGGCATCGATATGGTGTCGAAGAGGCTACCTGAGAGCCTGAAGATGTTATGAGAAAGCAATATTCAAATCTGTTCAACGGTATGATTTTCAGGGACGAAAATCCCTAAGGTGGAGAATTGTAACAGTCCAGTTTAGACCCTAGTCGGAGTAGTAGTTTTGGGACCACAAATCTAAGTTAAAAAATATTTTAACATTATTTTTTGTGTTTATTATATGTGAATTGACATGTGTGAAAAATTCGTATGAAAATTTGATCGTTTGTGTGCTTAATTTGCAAAAAGGACCTAATTGCATAAAATGAAAAAGTGGCATTCTATTTGATTAAGTGTCTATTTGTTGTTTCTTTCTAAATGAGAGGTCCTTATGTTGATATTTGACCATTGGATGTTTGAATGGACATTAATGACCATTTATTTTGTGTTTAACATATGTTTATAATAAGGTTAAAATAGTAAAATGCATATTTATGTTAACATTATCATACAAAACATCAAATTAGGGTATTTTATGTGGTAATTGCCAAAAATTGAAGAACAAAAGAAAAGAATAAAAGCTCTTAGGGTTTCGGCACTTGTGATTGTGATTAAGGTATGGTTTTTGATCTGTTTTTTATAATTTCTACGTTTTTGTGATCGTTGCTTTGTGTTTTACTAAGCCCATGTCTCAATTTCTATTTTTGTAGATGATTTTGGGTTGAGCTTTTGATGAAATTGTGAGCTTTGAGATGTTAGTTGTTGGAAAATAAAAGATATGTGTTGGGTTGATATATTTTGTCTTTGAATTTTTGATGAATTTGAGTAAAATAGGCTAAATTGTGAAATTTGTAAATTGAAGGACTAAAATGTGAAATAAATGAAATGTATGGACTTGTATGAGTACTATGATAATTAGGCTAGGCATATGTGCAAGGAAATTTGGAGTATTTTGTGATTTTTGTGATTAGAGACTAAATTGTCAAAATGTGAAAATGTGAGGGCTAATTTGTAAAATGATCTAAATATGTGTTTGTGCATTGATTTGAATGATTTGATGAATAAAAGAGTTAAATTTGAATTTATATAGGTCAAGAACAAAAGAAAATGGAATTAGATCAGGAAAAGTCGAAAGTCGTCGAGTAGCCAATTTCATCTAACCGAATCTGTACGAGGTAAGTCGATATACAAATAAATGTATTTTGAATTGAATTATTTTTTATTATATGATAGTGAACATTGATGAATGGTTATATGAGTTGAGTATGAGATATCCGAGAAAGTATAGACAAAGTTCTGACGTCCGAAAAGCCCCGTACGAAACTTAGGAATAGTTAGGATACATATGTCATGACATAGGATCCGATATGTGATTTCGTGTAAGACCACGTCTGGGACGTTGGCATCGACTTATGGTTTACGTGTAAGACCACGTCTAGGACGTTGGCATCGTACTTGATTTTGTGTAAGACCCTGTCTGGGACAGTGGTATCGATATTTGATTACATGTAAGACCACGCCTGGGACATTGGCATTGTACGAGCTTTCCAAGTTATCTGACTATCCTTATGATTCCAAACGGTTCAACAGGCATTCCGAGAAATGAATGGATATTGAAATGTGTATCCAATTCAGGTATGTTTGAAATGTATATCATATTTGATGTTGAAAGGTAAGTATATGTACCTTAGTGAACAAGTGATGATATGTAACAAATGTATGAGAAAATATGCTATATGTGCTAAAGAATTTGGAATATGTGAAATGTATATGAGCATTGAGGTTTGTGATAGTATTTGGCTATGAAATATATGCAAATTGATGATGCTTATATGAATTAGATGATAAGTATATTTGTATATGGCTTACTAAGCTTTTGAAAGCTTATTTTGTGTGTGTTTGCATTGTTTTATAGATATCATAGTTATCGGGAGCTCGAAGATCGTTGAGGATTGTCACCACACTATCAAACCTTAATTTGGTACCTTTTGAAAATGTATATATTAAAGTATGGCATGTATAGGCTAGAAGTATTTTGAGGTATGTTTTGTAATGTGTATATCATGCCATGAGATATGGCTAGATTATGTTTGATCTTATGTTTGATTTTGGTATATGATATGTGATGTGCTATGGATGACCAAATGAAATGATCAATTTTGGTAAGTTTTGATGTATGTTTATTTGAGAAAATGGTAAGTTTGGTTATGAGATTGTATGATGTAAATTTGAAGTATTGAAATATATGCTTTGGTATGATTTTGGTTTAGAATTGGTATGAGTTGGTTGATGAATTGAGAATGGAATTTGTTGTTAATGTATTGGTATAAATGGTGTATGTTTTGATTGTGAAATGGTTGGAATTTGATGTACAATTTGTGCCTATTTGATAATTGTAGGGAGGACCCTTAATGGGTGACAAGTTGGTCTTGTAAATGGCCTATTTTTGCCCACAGGGTAGGGACACGGGCGTGTGTTTTAGCTGCATTGCTCGAGGGCCATTTTGAATTTAGCCTAGGCAGACCACACGGTCGCACACACGGGTATGTGCTAGGCCGTGTGGCCAAGTCAGTTTCGACCACGGGCTAGACACACGGGCGTGTGACTGGCCGTGTGACTCAAGTCAGTAGCCTCTCTAATTTTCACATGGCCTGGCACACGGGCGTGTCTTGTGGCCGTGTGGACAAGTCAATATGTATGCCCTATTTTGACACGGCCTAGACATATGGGTGTGTCTAAAGCCATGTGAGGCACACGACCTGTTCACTCGGGCGTGTGACTGGTATAACATTGAAAAAAATGTTTAAATTTCAAAAAATTTTGTATACGCTCGGTTTAGTCCCGACCCCTTTCTAATGCATGTTTAAGGTTTCGATGACCTATATAAGGGACATTATGATTATGTTTGATTATGATGGTGGATAATGTATGTGAATTGTTTGTAAAATGTTTCCGATTGTCCGGTAACGCCTTTAACCCTAGTCCAGCGACGGATAGGGGTTTGGGGTGTTACAGTGATATATCCTAATAGTTTTAAATTATGTTTTCATATATCAATGGATCCCAATCGAGTAGTTTCTGATGATGTAGAAAGTCATGCACCAGCCTCCATTCACGGAGCCGCACTATCTGAATCGAGACCCGTATTTAAGGGCCGGGGAGGAGAGGCCAAGGAAGCTTTCTACCAAATAAGGAATGAGTGGTTTTCTAAGTTTGTCTGAATGAATCTGGCTACTCAGCAACCTCTATCCCCACCTATTCTGTAACACCCCTATCCTGTATCCGTCGCCAGAATAGGTGAAGGGGCATTACCAGACTTGAAACTCATATCAGAATAGTAAATTTTTTTTTTTGAGAACATTCCTTTAGATAAATACTAAAGACAGTCAGGGATACAAATTTAAACTTCTATAAGTACACATTCAAAACATGCCATTTTCGCATGGCTTATATACATTAACCAAAATATTCTTCTACCACGGGGTCTATTCTATACATGCCATAAAATAATTCAAAACATAACAAGAACAAGCAGAGGATAGTGATAGTGTGACTAGTTGCTTTGATCCCCGAGTCCAGTAGCTTCCAAATGAGATCTATAAAACAGAGGAAACAAAGTAAACGGAGTAAGCATTACAATGCTTAGTAAGTTTTAAGCAGTGTCAACAGATAACAATCAAATTATAACATAGTTGTTCGTATTTTTATTTCACTCTTCCTTCTGGGCATACCATCCCTTTACTAATATGCACATCTCATCATATACAATAGGCGATAAACTTTCACATAAAAGTGAGCTCATGTGACATAGATATATTGTATAATTTCACATAACCTCTCACATCGATCCGATGTCACATAATCATAAGAATAGTCTCATAGATTGCTCACGTATGCATCACATAACTACCTTATGATTTAGTTCAAATCAAGCTCACATATAAACTTGGAGTACATACCTGTTTAACCTTTCGCATTGAATATATTTATAAGAAATTCTTATTGCGAAGTCTTATAGCTTTAAACTATACTCGGATTATCGGCGACACCTTTAGCTTAGATGAAATCTCCACACGAGTCAGCGGGTTTTAACCCAGACATAGTCACCATATATGGTCATCTGGTCTTTAATCCCGGGTTTACATCATAGAGTTTCGTGCGTATTTATTCACATGTTACAACATTCACATCGACTATCATATTTGTAATTCATTTACCTCATCAAATATCTAATAAAACACACCTTCCGCTGTTTGTCATTTGGCCACAATCAATATATTGACACATCTCATACATATCTCACATTAGCCATTTGGCTTTACCACATATCCATCTCATACACATTTCGCATTAGCCATTCAGCTTTACCTCATATCCATCTCATACACGTTTCGCATTAGCCATTCGGCTTTACCTCATATCCATCTCATACACATTTCGCATTAGCCATTCGGCTTTACCACATATATACACTTCCACCTTCATCACATTGGCCATTCTGCCTTATCACATATATGCATGTTCACATTCATCACATTGGCCATTCGTCCTTATCACATATATGCATGTTCACATTCATCACATTGGCCATTCGGCCTTATCACACATATGCATGTTCACATTCATCACATTGGCCATTCGGCCTTATCACACATATGCATGTTCACATTCATCACATTGGCCATTCGGCCTTATCACACATATGCATGTTCACATTCATCACATTGGCCATTCGGCCTTATCTCATATATGCATGTTCACATTCATCACATTTGCCATTCGGCCTTATCTCATATATACACATTCACATTCATCACATAAAATCCTAAATCAAAATATAAATTTTCATGTATTCACATCACAATTATCCAAATATACTTCACATACCACATATACTTTCATGTATACACTTTGTCTTGGCTGAATCTACATCTATCATTTTCCAATGAATAATTCAATTTCAAGCCATACTATCATTTCATATTCGAATACTTATAAACTTACAATTTCACAAATTTTAATATCAAAGATCCATCTAACACTAATATATCATTTTATAATATCACAATTTAGAATTCACGTATGGGTTTAATCAATAGCTTATGAGCAACTAAAACAAGTTTTATCCATGTTTACAACATAATCACAATTTCTCTACAAGCTGTTTTCCGAGCAACAATCGTTAAATTATTTGTAATCGGGCTACGAAATTCCAAATTATGTGCCGTTAATTTTCCATGAAAATAGACTCAGATATCCACTATGCACAAAATTTTCATAATTTTTGTTTGGCCAATCAATACCAGATTTTTCTTAAAGTTTCCCTATTTTACCGCTTGACTACTCGACCACTCTTCACTAAGAATTTAATTTCTCAATTTACAGAATTCAAAATATGTTTTCATTTTTTTGAAACTAGACTCATTCAGAGTCTAAACATATAATTTTATCTTATAATAATTTTTGTACGATTTATAATGATTTTCCAAATCTTGAATGCAGGATTTGAGCCGTTCGACTGCCTCACACAACTTTGAAAATCTCATTATCGGCAACCCTTTAATTACACAATTTCTTTTATACTAAACTAGACGCATCAAGCTTTAATTACATAATTTATTCAGCCTTTAACTCAACTCGCATAATTTATGGTAATTTTTCCAAAACACGCCATCGCTGCTGTCCCTAGCAGATTTATACAATTTACTCAGAAAGTTCTCATTCACATATTTAAAACATAATATCATATATGCCGTCATTTAGAAAAGTCATTGACCTTAACGATATACATAATTCATATTCATCCCGTTTTAAAACTTAAAACTTACAAAGGAATCAAACTCGATTACTTAAGAACTTACTTTATTTATTTGAGCAATCATGATAGGCTACTCGACGGCTTTCTCTTTCCCTTATCTCGATTTAGATCCTCTTTGCTCATGAGCTTAATTAAAACAAATGAATTTGTTTCATTACTTATTCAACATTACTTCTTTAATAGTCACAGTTGATAATCGTATAACTTCAAAGCATAATGTGTTTATGAAATATACCATGACTAACTTTTATGTTTATTTCACTAATACCTAATTCACATGCACAAACAAGAATTCACATTACTTGCCGTTGTAAATGGAACCTAGATAGCTAATTACCATGGCCGAACATACAGCCACTTATATAAATAACACAAAGTGATACAAATTTATTTTTACCATTATAAATCATAAAAAAAAATGACCAATGCATACGACATCAACAATATATATACATACCAAATACCTATATTGCATACTTATCAATATGAACTTAAAGCCCTATCCTAATATTCATGTACATATTATCCACCATTTCCAAACCAATTCATCAATGCAATCATACCATTACAAATCAACTTAGAATAACCATATCTAATAATCAAATACCTATAGCATTGCATATTTCTCACATAGCAAGTAAACTAAATTCATTATTAATATATATATATCTAAACACTTAACTACAAGATTTAATCACCATTATCAAATCATAAAATAGCTTATAACCATCATCTATATTTACTTCACATAAACCAAATAACCATTACATCATCTTTAATACACTTAGCATTTTACCCATTTAATCAAGCCAAATCTCAAGACCATTCCATCACACAAATTATACCATAAATCATACTTACAATTTAAGTTAATACATGACCGAAAATCACCATCATTAACATCATTATCAAACCAAAACCAAAACACATCTATCATCCGTATACCAAGCTTACCAAAACAAACTACTATAAGTTTCAAGCTTATTGACCGAATCTCAAACCTCAAAATTCTAAGTTTAATCCATGTGATAAGTAGAGTTTGAACTAATCATCTCAAACATGCATAGATTTTCAAGAATCATTCAATACATACCTCATTCTAGCCATCTTCTAAGCCAAAAATTAAACCAACCAAACTTTCTTCTCCCTCCCTTTAGGCTACTAAGAATGGAGGACAAGGATGAACCAACTTTGGTTTCTCCTCCCACTAACTATTATCTAATATCTCTTTTTTTTTTTCTTTTATTAATTCATTAGTAATATAATATCTTAAATCACAATACATATTATATATATAACACCATATCATGACTGCCACCATCTCAAAAGTGGGTAATTTGACATGCAAGCCCACATTTTGAATACATGCTCTATTAGATCACTTTATATATTTACCTAACCTATTTTACCAATGTTTCACATAAGTCCTGCTTTCAAAATTTCACATACAAATGGCAAAATTAATGCTTGAAATTTTTACACATGCATTTACTCACATCATGAACATAGAATATAACTTTCAATTATTTATAAAACTCGGTTTCTCGTCCCCAAACCACTTTTCGACTAGGGTCTACTTAGGACTGTCACAACTCTCCTTCTTTAGGGATTTTCGTCCCCAAAATCTTACCGGCAAATAGGATAGAGTAACTTTCTCTCGTTGAGTTCTCCAGATCCCACCTAGTTTCCTCAACTCCGAACTTACGCTTCAGTGCTTTAACTAACAAAATTTTCTTAGTTTGATCATAATAAATCACAGAGATCCACAAAATTGACATTTACTCACTTACTTTTCATTTCGGTAATAACACACATAGGTATAACACGATTTACTCATCGGTTTGAACCTACTAGGTATAGGCTCGAACCCCACACACAGGTTCTAGCCTACTTAACCCAAAGTCCGAATAAACTTGACAACCATCAACTAATTAGGCTATTAGCCTAGTATACACTTCACCGGTCCCAAACCTACTAGGCACAAGGCCTGAATAACTCAAATATATATATATTCATTTGGTTCATGACAACAATCATTTAACATCTTATGAAAATATTTTTTTTTTATACATGTAACTTAGATAATCTTTCACACACCCATTCATCAATAAAACACTATCAATAAGAATTTAATACTATCCTTGATCTTTGGCTATTTCAAGTAACCACTGATACAGTAGCTGAAGGTTTTAAATTCTCAATTCAAAGAACATATATAAGTGATACGAGATTATGTTAACATCTTGCATCAATATTTAACTTAACTTATTTCCAAAGGAAAAATCAACTTCCACGCACACAACATTTATTTCATTTAGCACATTCTTTCATAGTTAACGTTACCAGTATACAAATGAATAAGCATAAAGCCTAATATAATATAATCGGCATGAGATTTATTCTAGCACATAACTCATATATCCAAAATTATCACCATTCATCAGAAATTCTTACCAACTTTCAAATGTCGAAACTTAGTCAAAATAATTTCTTGAACATGATTAACAAAATAGTGTTTATTCATAATAGCACATATAACTGCATATACCGAGAATCTCGTATTTATAATGTATATATATATATATATCACATACCTTGTCAATTTAATGTCTCGAACTTATTTCATTACCAATTTAGGACAATGTTGTATAATCTCTGACTCTAATTAGTTCACCAGTGTTTAGCCCGTTTAACGAATTTTCTCTTTAGGTCTTACTTACTATTACAAATCAATGCCATCGTCTCACACGAGGTCATACATGAAACACACTTCGCATACACAGTGCCCACTGACTGATTTCGCACACATAGCGCTCGATTAAAGAACTCGCACATATAGTGCCTCTGTGACAGCCCAAAATTGACCCTAGTCGGGAAGTGGTTTCGGGACCACAAAACCGAGGCATAAAATAATTTAATATTCATTTTGATGCCTATGATATGTGTTAATTTGTGTGTGACATTTTTGATGATTTGATTTAGGGTCATAAATGTGAATTTCACTAAAAAGGACCTAGTAGTGAACTTTGAAAGTAGGATAGGAAATGTGTGATGACTAATTAAAGCATGCATGCAAAACAATGGTCTTGCATGTCAAATACCCCCTTTATAAGTGGTGGCGGCCATGACAAGGAGGATGGGCAAAACATGTCATAGACATGTTTTGTTGGTGCAATATGGGAGGAAAAATTAAACTAGGGTGAGGAATAAAGAATTGAAAAAAAAAGGAGAGAAGGTGTAATCCCCCATTGCCGTGAGTTGAAGGAAAAGAAAGAAAAAAATTGTTCATCCTTTCTTTGAGCCAAAACTAGGAAGAAAATACAAAGAAGAAAAAGAAATGTGTGTGTTCATCCTTGAACATCTTTTGGCCGAAAATTGAAGGAAAAAGGGAAGAAGGGAGTGAAGCATTCGGCTATCCTAGGTCACTATTAAGGTAAGTTTGATGTTTTGCCATGAGATTCATGTATATTTTAGTAGTTAGCTTGAGTTCTAACTAGCCATGGTTCAAATCCTTACTATGTCATGGAGATGATATTCGGCTAAGGTGAGATTTTGTTGATATCATTTGCATGCTAAAAGTGAAGCTTTGCAATGGTGCATGTGATGGTGGATTAATGATTGTTGAATATTCTTTTTAGCAATTTTGAGTGAGAGTTTGATAGATACTATGAGGTTAAACTTCATGACATTGTAAGCTTGTAAGTTGGATGATGAAATTCATGCTTTGTGAAGGTAAATGGTGTAGAAGGAGCATTCGGCCATAATGAAGATATATGAGATAGTCATAATCAGCCTTATGATTCGGCTCTTGCATGTATATATATATATGTTTGCACATGATGTATTGGTATGACATATATACTATCTCAAGGCATATAATTACATATGATGGTGTTTCGGTTATGAAGTAAATGATTGATGCGTATTGAGTTACAATATGGAATGCGTTAGTTAGTAAAATGTATGCTGTTTTGTGTGGTATTATGTATAATTGGCCTCAACATGGACATGCATATTCGCCACATGAGGGAATTGGTGTGCATGCATTCGTTAGAGGCAAGCATATTGATGCCTATTCTTGGCTTAGAAAATTCGCTAAGAGGAATATTAACTAATGTGTTGAGTTTGATTCATGATTTCGCATATATGTGACTTTGATGCCTAATGAGTATATATATTGGCTAAATACCTTGAATTCCTCTTCGATGCTCAAATGATTAAATCAATTTATTTGTTAAATTAAGCTCAAGAGCAAAGGGAGCTAAATCCGATAAAGGGAAGGAAAAGGTAGTCGAGTAGCCGTCGAAATCGCTCGACCACGTCCAAGTAAGTCTTGAGTAATGACCCTACTTGAATTATATTGAAATGATTTGTCATATTATGGCGGATAGCAGAATGTGCGTAGGGACTAAGTTATAAAGTTAATTGAAATCATGCTTTTTGTGTGTGGCTATTGAGCCGAAATTGGAAAGGTTTGATAAATATTTTGTGTTTGAGCCTAAGTAACTAAAATGAAATATGGATGTGTCGTGATTATTGATATATGTATACATGAGCATTTGAATGATACCCGGCTAAGTCCCAAGGCATTTATGCTAGTGAATATATCCGGCTAAGTCCCGACGGCATTTATGCTAGTGATTATATCCGGGCTAAGACCCGAAGGCATTCGTGTGAGTTGTCATATCCGGGCTAAGACCCGAAGGCATTTGTGCAAGATACCAAATCCGGGTTAAGACGCGAAGGCAATTGTGCTTGTGGTTATATCCGACTAAATTCCGAAGAAGCTCGGTTTGAAGGTGAGCGTTTTGGTGCGGTAATAAATTCAATTAATACGCTCGAAAAACCCATATGATAAGGTATGTTTACAGGTGCATCGGAAAAGTCGATTCGTTTGAAATAGTGTTCGTTAGATCGACTAACGAACTTTCGGCTCTTAGATAGGTTGATACCTTGTGTGTGTAAATGATTATGAGAATGTGTATTACTAAAGTGATTCATTTAGTGTATTACTAAAGTGATTCATTTAGCTATGTGAATGTAATACTTTAGTCAAAGCTGATTTCATTACTTGAGACTTACTAAGCATTAAAATGCTTACCCCGTTGCTTTGGCTCTTTGTTTTATAGATTTTGCTCGTTAGCTATCGGATTCGGGATCATTGAAGTCGAAGTCATCCACACTATCAAAGCCCCCTTTTTGGTACAAATTTTGGTTGAACTTTGAAATGGCATGTATAGGACTACCCTTTTGTTGTAGGTCATGTACCTTTCGGTTTTGTGTAAACTTAGATAGCCATGTGAAAATGGCTTATATACGTTTTTAGCATAGTACTATAATCATTTGTATGTTGATCATTATGAGGTATGGAATTGTTTTGAAACGATTAGCCATTGAATGGTTAATCATGATCACACTTTGTGCTATGTATGCAAAAAGGGCCAATTGAATCATGGAAATTATGAAATAGGTAAAGTCTACCTTAAAGGCGAATGTCACAAGAAGAAGTGGTGTGGATGTGAAAATCACTAAAAATATCAGGAACAGAATAAATTATGTAAATGAACCTTGATGAATCTACTTTCATATGGAAGAAACGAAAAGGTCATATGAGTTGTATGTTAAGAGATATTTAGGTTTTCGTGAGACAGGGGCGAACGGTTTCGGACCCCTGCTCCGACTTTGGAAATTCATTGTAAATTAACCAGGGATAATTAGGAGTCATTCCATATATTTATAGATTCCTCTTTCAGTCTAGTTTCTATAGAAACAAACGGAATCAGTATTGAAGCCCTGTACAGAGAGATATTCAAGTTGTAACGCGCTAAGGTCAATGTAGTCGACCCTTGTCACATGGGAGACTTTAACTAATAAACTGTACTAATTGGCCCAACCAAAATTCTAGAAAAAATATGTAGATGGAAATGTGAGTCTAATTTCAGGAAAAATTACGAAACTGATTTTCAAGCTTTGAAACTCAAGAGATGATTTTTAAAGCGACAAGGACGCAAAGAATCAAATTTGTCCGAAATTTTTAAATGGATGTGAAAATGATTAAGTCAAGTTTGTGTGCACCTTGTGTTCAACTCCGAACGGACTCGGCACGGGTGTTACAGCCTCAATTACCAATCTCACACATAGTGTTAGAACACCCCTAACTCGTGACCGACGCCGTGTCGGTCCACGAGTTAGGGTGTTACAATTTTATTGGTATCGAGCTATGGTTTAGTCGGTTCTAGGACTACCATAGCGCGTGTGAGTCTAGCTATACATGCCAAATTGATAGTGCTTAATAATGTGATGACTTCGACGGTTGAAATTTTTGTTTTGATTAGCGATGGAACCCGGTAGAGAGACCCTTGGCGGATGACGTTGAAAGTGTAGCGGCTGCTCTGCGCAAGGGACACCGCTGTTGAGCCTCGGTCATCCGCGAATAATCAAAATGAAGGGCGAAACAAGCCTTCTTCACTATGATGAATGAGTGGGTCGCGAATATGCCCGAACCAACCCGGCTGTCCAACCATTCCCGAATTTAAATACTCCACCCCAAGACTCGCAATGCCTCCGATTCATCGATCCCGTGAGGTCGAGTAAACCACCGTGGACTTGATTAGGAAGCGTGGGGCGAGGAGTTCAAGGCCATAGTTACTGATGATGCCGAAAAGGCCGAGTTCGCGCTCGATAACACCATTAGAGTGTTAGATGATCGTCATGCACACCGACGAATGTCTTAAGTGTGCTATATCCTTGTTAAGAGACTCACTTACTATTGGTGGAGGACTTTAATTTCCATAGTCCCAAATGAACGAGTTACTTGGGATTTCTTCCAATCCAATTTCAAAGAAATACATTAGTCAACGGTTCATCGATCGAAGCGTAAGGAATTCTTGGAACTCAATAAAGGCCGGATGATCAGATTCTAATACGAACATGAGTTCGTAAGACTTAGTCGGTATGCTCGGAGTGTGTGGTGATGAGGTTGCGATGTGCAAAAGATTTGAAGAAGGATTGAATGAAGAGTTAAAGTTACTAGTGGGAATTTTGGAGATAAAGGAGTTCGTGACACTAGTCGAACGAGCACGCAAGGCGGAAGAACTTGGGAGGGAGAAGAAGAAGGCTGAATTTGAAGCAAGAGATTACCGTAAAAGATCGACGAGTAAAGCTCCGTTCTCTACCAGTAAAGAGGTTCGTGGAGGACACCAAGAAGTCGAGGACGATCGGAATTTCCATTAGAGCCCGACCATTGACGGACTCCGAGCTACTTCAGAGCTAGTGTGGGCAATAATCGTCAAGAGAGACCTGAATGCCCCCAATGTGGAAGACGACACCTAGGTGAATGTTGGGGTAAGTCTCATTAATAGGGCTCATATGGATGCGGTTCAAGGACCACTTCATTAGAGATTGCACGAGCTAGATGAGAGGAATAAGACGCAAGGTGCAAGACCTAGTGGAACGACGGTGGAGGTAGGCCCCGAGAATCTCTCGGAGGTAGGGGTGGTAATCGAGAGGAGCCTCTAATACTGGCCGTCCGATCCGAGACCCGTGCTCTGCTAGAGCATATGCCATCCGCACGAGAGGAGGCATCCTCCCCGACGTTATCACCGGTACTTTTACTCTCTTTGATACTATTGTGATTGCATTGATTGACCCCGCTCTACTCACTCATATGTATGTGAAACCTTAGCATCCAAAGAAGACTCTACCGTTGAGTCTCTGAGTTCGTAATTCGAGTGTCAAACCCTTTGGGTCAATACGTGCTTGTTGATAAAGTGTGCAAGAGATGCCCCTAATAATTCGAGAATCTGCTTTTCCTACCGATCCGATGCTTCTACCATTTCATGAATTGATGTTATTCTTGGTATGGATTGGTGACCAGTACATGATGCAAAGGTGGTGGACTGCAAAAGGAAAACCATTAATTTGAGGAGTGCAAATAATGAGGTAGTCCGAGTCGAGTCTCATCGATTTAAAGGAGTGCAAAGAATAATATCTTCTATGACCGTCAAGATATGTGAAAAGGGTGTGAAACATACCTTGCGTATGTGTTTGGGAGTAAAGAGACGGAAAGGAAACTCGAATCGGTACCAGTGGTTTGTGAGTATTCGGATGTTTTTCCGAGGAGTTACCGGATTGCCACCGGTTCGAGAAGTGGAATTCGCATCGGTTGTACCGGGTACTACGCCGATTTCAATAGCCCCGTGTCGTATGGCATTAACGGAATTAAAGGAATTGAAGGTTCAATTGCAAGAATTGACGGATAGAGGTTTCGCTCGACCGAGTTTTTCTCCATGGGCGCACTTGTATTGTTTGTGAAGAAGAAGGACGGAACCATGAGGTTGTGCATCGACTATCGTCAACTCAATAAAGTGACGATAAAGAATAAATATCCATTGCCACGAATTGACGATTTGTTTGATCAATTAAAGGGAGCCTCGGTGTTTTCAAAGATAGATTTGAGGTCGGGTACTATCGGTTGAGGGTCCGAGAATCGGACATACCCAAAACCGCTTTTAGAACGAGGTACGGTCACTACGAATTCTTGGTGATGCCGTTTGGGCTCACTAATGCCCTGCGGTGTTTATGGATTTAATGAATAGAATTTTCAGCCATACTTGGATCGGTTCGTAGTTGTATTTATCGATGACATTTTGGTCTATTCGAGAGACGAAACCGAACATGCTGAACACCGAGGCTAGTGTTGCAAATCTTACGAGATAAGCGATTATACGCAAAGTTCAAGAAATGTGAATTTTGGTTGAAAGAGGTTAGCTTTTGGGGCACGTGATGTCCGCATCGGGTGTCGGGGTGGACCCAACAAAATTTCGCCATAGTCGATTGGAAACCACCAAGGAATGTTACCGGTTAGGAGCTTTTGGGGCTTGCGGTTATTACCGACGATTTGTAAAGGTTTCTCGACGATAGCCACGCCAATGACGGCTTACTCCAAAAGGATGTTAAGTTCGAATGGACGGAGAAATGTCGAAAAAGTTTCGATCAACGAAAGCTTATTTGATCAAGCCCCAATTCTAGTGCAACCCGAATCGGGCAAAGAGTTTGTCATTTATAGTGACGCATCCCTACTTGGGTTGGGTTGCGATTGATGCAAGAAGGGCGAGTTGTGGCCTATGCGTCGAGACAATTAAAGCCACATGAGAAAAATTATCCACCCATGATCTCGAATTGGTCGCCATCGTATTCGCCTTAAAGATATGGCGACATTACTTATTTGGTGAGAAGTGCCATGTGTATTCGGATCACAAAAGTCTCAAATATTTGATGACTCAAAGAGACTTAAATCTGCGACAAAGACGATGGCTCGAGTTGTTAAAAGATTATGAACTCGTTATTGATTATCACCCGAAAGGCCAATGTGGTTGCGGATGCCTTAAGTCGGAAATCACCGCTTGCTTTACGACGATGAATGTACACTTGTCTATTCTACCCGACAATGTGTTAGTAGCCAATTGAAGGCCAAACCATTGTTGGCTCATCAAATTCGGGAAGCTCGAAAGTTGATGAGGAGTTGCTTGCAAAACGGCCGAGTGTGTTACGAGCAAGGAATCGAGTTTCAAATTGATGATGACGATTGTTTAAGGTTTAGAAGTCGTCGTGTGTTCCAAAGAATTGAACTTATTTCGATAATTCTAAATGAAGCCCATTGTAGTCGAATGTCAATCCACCCGGGTAGTACTAAAATGTACAATGACCAAACGCCAATTTTGGTGGCCCGTATGAAACGAGACATTTCAATTTGTTTCAAGGTGTCGATATGTCAACAAGTGAAAGCGAACATCAAGTGCCATCGGGATTACTTCACCGATCATGATACCCGAATGGAAATGGGATCGAGTCACAATGGACTTTGTATCCGGATCGCCATTGTCGGTGAGTAAGAAGGATGCGATTTGGGTCGTTGTCGATAGACTAACTAAGTCGGCTCACTTTATCCCCGTCGTCACGGATTTTTCAATGGACAAATTAGCGGAATTGTACGCTTCTCGATTGTGAGATTACACGGGTGCCTATTTCTATCGTGGTCGGATAGAGACCCAAGATTTACGTCGCGATTTTGGAAGAAATTGCAAGATGCTTTGGGTACCAAGCTGCATTTTAGCACCGCTTTTCATCCCCAAACCGATGGTCAATCCGAACGGATAATTCAAATACTCGAGGATATGTTGAGATGTTGCATCCTTGAGTTTAGTGGTTCATGGAACGGTATTTACCTTTGATTGAATTCGCCACAACAATAGCTTTCAATCAAGTATTAAGATGGCGCCTACGAGGCTTTATACTGTCGTAAATGCCGTACCCCATTATTCTGGATGAACTTAGTGAAGGTAAATTCTTCGGGTTGATTTGGTTAAGGATGCCGAGCAAAAGTTCGAGTAATTCGTGAAAGTTTGAAAGTCGCCGGATCGCCAAAAGTCGATGGATTTGAAAAGAAAAGATATTGAATATCGGGTTGGAGACAAGGTCTTTCTCAAAGTTTCACCTTGGAAGAAGGTGCTTAGATTTGATCGTAAGGGCAAATTGAGTCCGAGGTTTATCGGGCCATATGAAGTATCCGAACGAGTTGGGCGATCGCATATCGATTAATTTTGCCCTTGAGCTCGAAAGGATTCACAACGTTTTTCATGTCTCGATGCTTGACGATATAGGTCTGATCCATCGCACGTAATTGCTCCATCCGAGATTGAGATTCACCTAATTTGAGCTATGAAGAGGAACCGTTCGCATTATGAGGCGTGAAGTAAAAGAGTTGCGCAATAGGAAAATCCCGTTAGTGAAGGTGTTGTGGCATAAACACGGAATGGAAGAAGCCACTTGGGAACTTGAGGACTCTATGAAAGAGCGATACCCGAGCCTATTTACTCAGTAAGATTTTCGGGGACGAAAATTTCTAAGTGGGGAGAGTTGTGACATCCCTAAATCGACCCTAGTCGGAAAGTGGTTTCGGGACCACCAAACCGAGTCATAATAATAATTAACCATCATAATTGATGCTCATTATATGTATATATGCATGTGTGAAAATTTCGTGTTTGGATTTTGTTAATAGTAAGTGAATTTTATCAAATAGGACTTATGTGAGAAAATTTAGAAATGTGCTAGGCAATTGTAAGGTGGCCTATTAATACATGTGGGAAAATAGTTGTCCTTGCATGTCAAATAACCCACTTCCTAAGGTGAGTGGCCGCCATGACAAGAATATGGGCAAGGGAACATGTTTCCAACATGTTTAGTTAGTGGATTATGTAGAAAAATAAAGAAATGAAAAAAAAAATGAGCATGGATGCCCCCCTTTGTTGCCGTGAGTAGAGGAAAAGAAAGGAAAAAAATTGTTCATCCATTCTCAAAATCTTGGCTGAAAATACTAAGGGAAAAAGGAAGGATTTTTGCTTCATGCTTGGTTTAGAAGAGAACTAGAAGGAGATTTGGTCATACTTGTGTCAAGATTAAGGTATGTTTGAGGTTGTGTCATGAGATTCATGCATGTTTTAGTTGCTAACTTGATGTTCATGTTAGCCCATGGTTCAAATCCTTGTTATGCCATGGAAATGGTATTTGGCCAAGGTTGATATTGTGTTAAAGCCATTGCATGCTAAATGTGAAGCTTGTTGATGATACATGTAATGATGGATTGACTACTCTTGAAATTTCTTTTAGCATTCTTGAGTAAGACATGGAGTTTTCTTTGTTTAACCATGACCAAAATTGAAAGGGGATGGTGTGGGATGTATTCGCCATGGCATGCTCATAAGTGCGATTTATGCTTGTTGCATTATAGGTAAAATTTGTGTTTTGATATATGTGTATATGTGTTTGTACATGATGTTACAAATGGATGTGAAAATATGCTAGATTGGGAAAATTTGATTAAATGTTCATGAGATGAAATTAGGTGATTAAAAGATGTTAGTTGACATTGTACATATATATATATATTCGCCATTAAAGTGAGTATGTAGGTAATGTTGAATCAAGTTTTTGGTGCATATTCGGTTAGGTGTATAATCGACCAAATGGACGATTAGTAAGAATGGTTGCCGAATATACAAGCATACATATGCATGTGTAGTTGAATTATGAATGTTTAGCAAGATGGTTAAACTAGTGATTTATTGATTAAGCTCAAGGAGTTAAAGAAGGAGAATCAAGCAAGGGAAAGACGAAGGTCATCGAGTAGCCGACTTGGAACTATTTTACCCAACACGAGGTAAGTCATTAAGCACGATTTGATATTGCTTAAATGATTGTAAAATTTCTGCAATTGTGTTTAATGGGATGATATATATATATAAATGAAAATGTATGTGTATGGAGTGATGACAATTGTTGAATGTAAAAGAAATAGTGAAATGTGTAGAAAGTTTGCTTTGGCACTAAGTGTCTTGGCAATACGTGTGTACGGTGATGAGATTGGCACTAAGTGTGCGTGCTGGAAATATATGGCACTAAGTGTGCATGCTGGAAATATATGGCACTAAGTGTGCGAGCTCGAAGGGCATGGCACTGTGTGTGCGGGCCTAAATCGCATGGCACTAAGTGTGCGAAATCGAGTATTAAGCACTTTGTGTGTGCGTACTCTATATATATATAAATATCTCCAATCGAACAATTATATGGAGGGTGTGTCTCCATCGAGT
The DNA here is from genome assembly GCF_025698485.1 of Gossypium arboreum. Lineage (NCBI taxonomy): Eukaryota > Viridiplantae > Streptophyta > Magnoliopsida > Malvales > Malvaceae > Gossypium > Gossypium arboreum. The sequence continues at coordinate 66,264,013 of NC_069079.1, read as the reverse complement.
GAGTATGGACAGCGGATCGGTAAGTACCTTGAGCTCATGACGAATAGGTAATACGTTCATGCTTGGGGTTGAATTTGGTAAGCCTTAAATCTATGTGATGATTGAAATTGTATGGTTGTGCTGGAAAATGAGTTAATGTGTAAAATGCTTGATTATCTTGTTGTGTAGAATATGAAATGTGGATGTATGAATTGGTATGCAGATTGGACCAAAAGGTCCGAGGTATTATGGTATAGATTCGATATGGACGAGTACCTAGCCTCATTTGTTGTACATGTAGTAGTAACTTTATCGGTGGATTGACGAATGCTTATGACTTACTGAGTTGTAAACTCACTCGGTGTTTTCTTGTCACCCATTTTAGGTCTCTTGGACTCGTATTGTTGCGTGCTCGGAACCGTCGTTGAAGTCATCACACCGGCTGAAATCTTGTGGTATTGTTTTTTGTTGTTGAAGAACATTTGGCATGTATAGGCTATTATATTTTGTCGAATTGTGGGTTGTAAACTTTAAGCCATGTGAAAATGGCCTATGTGGTCGCCGAGTGGGATGCTAGAACCTATAGCCACGAGTCTTAGAAACTCAAATTTTGTTAAGGTGGCCATAATTTGTGTCATGTATGATGGATGATTAAGGCCAAGGAAAATTCATGAAATTGGCATAGTCTACTGCAGTAACTGTTGCGGACAGCAGCAGTGAGATGAGATTGAAAATCACTAAAAATAGTATAAGTAGAATTAAATAGTGAGTAAATTATGGAACTGATCCTTGATGAATCTATTTTATATGGACGAAACGAAACGACCATATGAGCAGTATACTGGGAGATATTAAAGTTCTCGTGAGACAGGGCCAGAACGATTTCTGGGTCCCCTGTCGTGACTTTGAAAATTTACCATAAATTATCCAGAAAGAATTAGGAGTCATGCCTTATATGTACAGATTCCATTTTGAGTCTAGTTTCATTAGAAACAAACGGCACCAGTATTAAAGCCCTGTACAGAAAGATATTCAAGTTGTAACGCGCGGAGGTCAGAGCAGTCGATCCCTGTAACATGGGTGACTTTAACTAATAAACTGTACCAATTGGCCCAACCAAAATTCTAAAAATAAATCCATGGATGGATATATGAGTCTAAATTCAGGAAAATTTACGAAACCAGTTTCCGAGTTTTGGAACTCGAGATATGATTTTTAAGGCGACGGTGACGCAGTTTTCCAGCCTGTCCAGAAATGCCAAATTGGTCGGTACTTTAAGAGGATTTGTCTCGTTAACCCCTCGTGTCCGACACCGGCGTCGGTCACGAGTTAGGGGTGTTACAATTTTATTTGCTTAATGACTTACCTCGTGTTGGGTAAAATAGTTCCAAGTCGGCTACTCGATGACCTTCGTCTTTCCCTTGCTTGATTCTCCTTCTTTAACTCCTTGAGCTTAATCAATAAATCACTAGTTTAACCATCTTGCTAAACATTCATAATTCAACTACACATGCATATGTATGCTTGTATATTCGGCAACCATTCTTACTAATCGTCCATTTGGTCGATTATACACCTAACCGAATATGCACCAAAAACTTGATTCAACATTACCTACATACTCACTTTAATGGCCGAATATATATATATATGTACAATGTCAACTAACATCTTTTAATCACCTAATTTCATCTCATGAACATTTAATCAAATTTTCCCAATCTAGCATATTTTCACATCCATTTGTAACATCATGTACAAACACATATACACATATATCAAAACACAAATTTTTACCTATAATGCAACAAGCATAAATCGCACTTATGAGCATGCCATGGCGAATACATCCCACACCATCCCCTTTCAATTTTTGGTCATGGTTAAACAAAGAAAACTCCATGTCTTACTCAAGAATGCTAAAAGAAATTTCAAGAGTAGTCAATCCATCATTACATGTATCATCAACAAGCTTCACATTTAGCATGCAATGGCTTTAACACAATATCAACCTTGGCCAAATACCATTTCCATGGCATAACAAGGATTTGAACCATGGGCTAACATGAACATCAAGTTAGCAACTAAAACATGCATGAATCTCATGACACAACCTCAAACATACCTTAATCTTGACACAAGTATGACCAAATCTCCTTCTAGTTCTCTTCTAAACCAAGCATGAAGCAAAAATCCTTCCTTTTTCCTTAGTATTTTCAGCCAAGATTTTGAGAATGGATGAACAATTTTTTTCCTTTCTTTTCCTCTACTCACGGCAACAAAGGGGGCATCCATGCTCATTTTTTTTTTTTCATTTCTTTATTTTTCTACATAATCCACTAACTAAACATGTTGGAAACATGTTCCTTGCCCATATTCTTGTCATGGCCGGCCACTCACCTTAGGAAGTGGGTTATTTGACATGCAAGGACAACTATTTTCCCACATGTATTAATAGGCCACCTTACAATTGCCTAGCACATTTCTAAATTTTCTCACATAAGTCCTATTTGATAAAAATTCACTTACTATTAACAAAATCCAAACACGAAATTTTCACACATGCATATATACATATAATGAGCATCAATTATGATGGTTAATTATTATTATGACTCGGTTTGGTGGTCCCGAAACCACTTTCCGACTAGGGTCGATTTAGGGATGTCACAGTGCTCGATTGAAGAACTCGCACACATAGTGCCTCAACTACTGATCTGGCACACATAGTGCTCGGTTGGAGAACTTGTACACACAGTGCCTCATAATTCCAGCATGAATGCCTTCTAGGTTTAGCCCGGATATATCACTAGCACGAATGCTCTTCGGCACTTAGCCCGGATATATCACTAGCATGAATGCTCTTCGAGACTTAGCCCGGATATATCACTAGCACGAATGCTCTTCGCGACTTAGCCCGAATATATCACTAGCACGAATGCTCTTCGGGACTTAGCCCGGATACATCACTAGCACGAATGCTCTTCGGGACTTAGCCCGGATACATCACTAGCACGAATGCTCTTCGAGACTTAGCCCGGATATATCACTAGCACGAATGCTCTTCGGGACTTAGCCCGGATACATCACTAGCACGAATGCTCTTCGGGTCTTAGCCCGGATATATCACTAGCACGAATGCTCTTCGGGACTTAGCCCGGATACATCACTAGCACGAATGCTCTTCGGGACTTAGCCCGGATACATCACTAGCACGAATGCTCGTGATGACCTTTAAAACGACCCTAGTCGGAATGTGGTTTCGGGACCACAAAACCGAGGCATAAAAATAATTTGATATTTATTTTGATGCCTATAATATGTGTTAACTCATGTGTGACATTTTGATGCTTTAATTTAGAGTTATAAATGTGAATTTCACTAGAAAGGACCTAGTAGAAAACTTTTAAAGTATGATGGGGAAATGTATGATGACTAATTAAAGCATGCATGCAAAACAATGGCCTTGCATGTCAAATACCTCCTTTTTACAAGTGATGGCCGGCCATGACAAGGGAGTATGGGCTAAACATGTCATGAAACATGTTTTGTTGGTGCATTAGGGGGAAACAATAAACAAATAAGCATGGGTAGTAAAGAAAAAAAAATATGTGTGTGTGTGAGTGAAAACCCCCCATTGCCGTACATGGAAGAAAAGAAAAGAAAAAAATTTTGCTCATCCATTTCATTCTCTCTTGACCAAAAATACTAGAGGGGAAGGGAGGAATTTTGCTTCATGCTTGGGTTGGAAGAGGATTAGGAAGAGGTTTGGCTATATTTGCATCAAGATTAAGGTATGTTTGATGTTGTGCCATGAGATTCATGCATGTTTTTGGTTGTTAACTTGATGTTCTTATTAGCCCATGGTTCAAATCTTTGTTATATCATGGGGATGGTATTTGGCCAAGGTGGATTTTGAGTTAATGCCATTGCATGTTAAATATGAAGCTTGATGATGATACATGTGATGGTGGATTGAGGACTCTTAGATTTTCTTTGAGCATTTTGAATGATATACTAAGTTCTTTGTGTAATCATGACCAAAATTATGGTGTTGTGATGTATTCGCCATGGTGCATCCCCAAGTGTGATTTATGCTCTTTGCATGGAGAGTAAGATTTGTGTTTCGAAATCATGTTCATGTTTAGTTACAATCAACTTGAGATTCGGCTCTAGCATACATATATGTATATATGTTTGAGCATGACATATTGGTATGACGTATATACTATCTTAAGGTATATACTTACTTATGATGATGTTTTGGTTATGAAGGAATGATAGATGTGTATTGAGTTACAATATGGAAAGGTATTAGTTAGTAAAATGTATGCTGTTTTTGTGTGGTAATAAGTGCATAAATGGCCTCAACATGGACATGCATATTCGGCCACATGAAGGGAAATTGGTGAGCATGTATTCGGTTAGAGGCAACCATATTGAAGCCTTATCTTGGCTTAGATTGTTGACTAAATGGGTAATAAGTGAGGATGGTTGCTGAATATACAAACATACATATGCATGTGTAATTGAATTATGAATGTTTAGCGAGATGGTTAAACTAGTTGATTTATTGATTAAGCTCAAGGAGTTAAAGAAGGAGAATCAAGCAAGGGAAAGGCGAAGGTCATCGAGTAGCCGACTTGGACTATTTTACCCAACACAAGGTAAGTCATTAAGCATATATTTGATATTGCTTAAATGATTGTAATATCTATGCAATTGTGTTTAATGAGATGAAATATATACAAATGTATGTGTATGAAAAGATGATAATGATTGAACGTAAAAGAGATAGTGAAATGTGTAGGAAGTTTGCTTGGCACTAAGTGTGCGAGAAATAGATGTGTACGGTGATTTAGATTGGCACCGAGTGTGCGAGCTTGTAATGTACGGCACTAAGTGTGCGAGTTTGGACTATATGGCACTATGTGTGCGGGCTTGAATCATATGGCACTAAGTGTGCGTGATTGAGTATTAAGCACTATGTGTGCGAACTCTACACATATCTCCGATTGAACATTTATATGGAGGCGTGACTTTATCGAGATGAGTATGGACAGCGGAAAGAGTAAGTACCTTGAGTTCATGGCTAATAGATGCTATGTTCATGCTCGGGTGGAGTTGGTAAGATTTAAATCTATGTGATGATTTCAATTGCATTCCGTAAATAAGGTATCGTGGAATAGATGAAAGTTCATTTGATTGCATGATTGTTGCGAAATGAAATGATGTATGGAAATTGCTTCAAATATCCTATTGAACAGTATATGAAATGTAAATGTATGAATTGGTATGAGATTGATCCGAAGATCTAAGGAACTATGGTATAGTTCGGTATGGCTGGAACATTTGGCCTTGTTTCATTATTTCATTTTATGATAATTGTATTAATGGATGGTTGTGGAATGCTTATGACTTCTTGAGTTATAAACTCACTCGGTGTTTTCTTGTCACCCATTTTAGGTTCCTTGGGCTCGTCTCCTTTTGGGTGTTCAGAATCACAACGAAGTCATCACACCGGCGAGCAATTTTTGGTATTGTCTTCTTAGTCGACTTAGGAGAACATTTGGCATGTATGAGCTATTTTGTTTTGTTAAATTTTGGGTTGTAAACTTTAAGCCATGTGAAAATGGCCTATGTGGTCGTTTGAGTGGGATGCTAGAATCTATAGCCACGAGTCTTAGAAACCTTAATTTTGATAAGGTGGCCATAATTTGTGTCACGTATGATGGATGAGTAGTAAGGCTAAGGAAGGATTCATGAAATTGGCATAGTCTACTGCAGTAACTGTTGCGGACAGCAGCAGTGATATGAGATCGAAAAATCACTAAAAATAGTAGAAGTGGAATTAATAGTTAAAAAAATTATGTACTTGAAGCTTGATGGGTCTATTTTCATATGGATGAAACAAAATGACCATATGAGCTGTATTTTAAGAGATATTAAAGTTCTCGTGAAACAGGGCCAGAACGGTTTCTGGATCACCTGTTCCGACTTTGGAAAATCATTGTAAATTAACCAGAGATAATTAGGAGTCATTCCATATATGTGTAGATTCCTCTCTGAGTCTAGTTTCTATAGAAACAAACGGCATCAGTATTGAAGCCCTGTACAGGGAGATAACCAATTCGTAACATACAAAGGTCAGTGTAGTCGATCCCTGCAACAGGGGAGACTTTAACTAATAAACTGTACTAATTGGCTTGACCAAAAATTCTAGAAAAAAATTTGTAGATGGAAATATGAGTCTAGTTTCAAGGAAAAATTATGAAACTGATTTTCGAGTTATAAAACTCAAGATATGATTTTTGAAGCGACTAGTACACAGATTGGCAGCTTGTCTGGGAAATTCTCAATAAGTGGTTTGAAGTCTGTTAACACCTCGTGTTCGACTCCGGCGACGGTCTCGGGTTCGGGGTGTTACATGCTCTTCGGGACTTAGCCCGGATATATCACTAGCATGAATGCTCTTCGGGACTTAGTAGCACGAATGCTCTTCGGGACTTAGCCCGGATATATCACTAGCACGAATGCTCTTCGGGACTTAGCCCGGATATATCACTAGCACGAATGCTCTTCGGGACTTAGCCCGGATTTATCACTAGCACGAATGCTCTTCGGGACTTAGCCCGGATACATCACTAGCACGAATGCTCTTTGAGACTTAGCCCGGATATATCACTAGCACGAACGCTCTTCGGGACTTAGCCCGGATATATCACTAGCACGAATGCTCTTCGGGACTTAGCCCGGATATATATAACTCTCAATTCTCATGTATATATACATATATAACAATACACATTAGTATATCATTTACATTACTTGAATACAAACACAACATGCTTATCGACCATTCAACTTTCAGTTCCATAACCACATACAAAGATCACATTTATAGTCATAACACTCTTTCAAAATTGCATCACTTATACCCTTATAATTCAATCCAAATCAAAATTCAAATACGAGTACATGATACGTACTTGATCAACTTAATAATTCGAGCATGTCCAAGTGAAGTTATATCGCAAATTCTCATAGTCAGAAGCTTGCTACAGCTCGATCGGGATCAAGATTCATTACAATACAACAAACACATTTTAATAGTCAAAAATCATCACACTATCATTTTATCACTTTATGGCATGGATAAATAGACTCACGCGTGCTACGTTAGTCCTAGAATCGACTAAATCGTGGCTCGATACCAAATAAAATGTAACACCCTATCCTCAGATCATCCGCTGAATAGGTGAAGGGCATTACGGACTTGAAACTCATATCGAACAAAGAATTTTTTTTGAGAACATTCCTTTAGATAAATACTAAAGGCGATCAGGATACAAATTTAAACTTCTATAAGTACACATTCAAAAGATGCCATTTTCGCATGGCTTATATACATTAACCAAAATTGTGACAGCCCTAAAGTGACCATAGTCGGAAAGCGGTTTCGGGACCGCTAAACTGAGTCATCAAATTATTTGAATGTGATATTTATTGTCTAAAATATGTGATTATGAATGTGTGAAAGTTTTAGGCTTCGATTTAGTAAATTGCATCTGAATTTAGTCAAAAGGACTTATGGGTGACATTTTTGAAATGTGATAGGCTAATCTACAAGGACCTAATAGTGCATGTAATCAAAAGGAGGACTTGCATGTCAATTTTCCCCCAATATGTAGTGGCCGCCATGAGCATGGGTGGACAAGATGTTATGGCTAAAAACATGTCATAAACATGTTGGGGTAATGCATTATGTAAGGATTAATAAAATAAAGAGCATGGGCAATAAAATATTAGTGTTAGTAGGATGAGACACAAAAAAAAAAAAGAAAGGATGTGTGTGATTGTCCCCCCATTGCCGTGAGTTGAAGGAAAGAAAAACAAAAAAAAAGTGTTCATCCTTTGGTTCATCCTTGGCCGAAAATTTTAAGGAGGAAGGAAGAAGAAAGGTTGAAGAGGTTCGGCCATGCATGTAACTAGGCTAAGGTATGTTTGATGATGTTCCATGAGATGCATGCATGTTTTAGTTGTTAGCTTGAGTTCTACCTAGCCCATGGTCTAAATCTTGCTATGTGATGGAAATGACACTTGGCCATGGATGCATCATTCTTGCTTGGTGTTGATGTTGCGTTGGTGAGATATCAAGTTATTGTAGGTAACCCATGCTGAAATTGTGATTTTGGAATAAGTAAGGTTTCCGGCTATGGAGATTAATAAGGGTGATGGTCGTGTTTCATGCTAAATCTAGATGAACAATGGTAGTTTGCTTACATCTTGAGGATTATGAGTTCCTTTCTTGGTTCTACCTTAGATCCATGAAGTATATTTTTATTTGGTGTTGTTGGAAGTATCGGCCATGGTATATCCATAAGTATGATTTATGCTTATTGCATGGTAGGTAAGATTTATGTTTTGGATATATGTTTATATTTGGTTATAATCAACTTTGTGATTCGGCTCTTGCACATATATATATATATGTTTGCACATGATGTATTGGTATGACATATATACTATCTCAAGGTATATATTTACATATGATGATGTTTTGGTTATGAAGTAAATGATTGATGCGTATTGAGTTACAATATGTAATGCGTTAGTTAGTAAAATGTATGCCATTTATGTGTGGTATTAAGTATATAATTGGCCTCAACATAGACATGCATATTCAGCCACATGAGGTGGATTGGTGTGCATGCATTCGGTTAGAGGCAAGCATATTGATGCCTTATCTTGGCTTAGATAATCGGCTAAAAGAGAGTGTGGACTATTGTGTTGAGTTAGATTCATGATTTCGTACATATGTGACTTTAATGTCTAATGAATATATATGGGCTAAGTACCTTGAGTTCCTCTTTTTGATACTCAAATGATTAAATCAATTTATTTGTCAATTTAAGCTCAAGAGCAAAGGGGAACTAAATCCGATAAAGGGAAGGAAAAAGTGGTCGAATAGCCATCGAAATCGTTCGACAACATCCGAAGTAAGTTTTCGAGTAATGGGACTTAGATTATGATTTGATTAGATCATGTTTTAAGCAAATCAAAATCACGCTCTTTGTGTGTGGCTATTGAGCCGAAATTGCAAGTGTGAAAAGTGCCTTGTGTTTGAGTTTTGCTAATGAAAATGAAATACTAATGTGTCATGATTTATTGATAAATGTGCACGGTTATTCAATGATGTCCGGCTAAGTCCCAAGGCTTTGTGCTAAGTGACTATATCCGGACTAAGATCCAAGGCATTTGTGCGAGTTACTAAATCCGGACTAAGATCCAAGGCATTTGTGCAAGTTACTAAATCCGGGTTAAGTCCCGAAGGCATTTGTGCGAAGTTACTATAACCGGCTATGTCCCAAGGCATTTGAACGAGTAGCTATATCCGGTTAAACTCAAGGTACGTGATTCGGGAATGAATGAACTTGCTGTAAAAATTTCAGTTAATACGCTTGTGAAATCCCAACAATGAGGTATGTTTCAGATGTGCTTTGAATTAGTTGAGCCCTTACAAATAAGTATTCGCCGGTTGATAAATGAGCTACCGGCCTTTGGCTAAGTTGATCTTTGTGTATGAATATAAGGGTTGGTAATGTGAAGTAAGTATGATATTGAGAATTTGTGCATATGAAATTATCTGCTTAGCTACATGAATGCTATACTTTGGTTGTGTTTAAATTCATGGCTCAAACTTACTAAGCATTAAATGCTTACTCCGTTTCTTTGATTCTCTGCTTTATAGATTTTGGTTCTTCACTATTGGACTCGGATTTTTTGAAGTCAAGTCGCCCACACTATCAAAGCTCCTTTTGGTATATTTTTGGTTGAACTTTGAAATGGCATGTATAGGACTACCCTTTTGTTGTAGGTCATGTACCTTTCGGTTTTGTGCAAATTTGGATAGCCATGCGAAAATGGCTTAAGTATACTTTGATCATAGCATTATAATCATTTGTATGTTGATCATTAAGAGGTATGGAAATGTTTGGAAATGATTAGCCATTGGGATGGTTAATCATGATCATATTTTGTGCTATATATGTAAAAGGGCTAGTTGAATCATGGAAACTATGAAATAGGTAAAGCCTACCTTAAAGACAGATGCTAACAGCTGCAGTGACGTGGATGTGAAAAATCACTAAAAATAGTAGGAATGGAATTAAATAGTGAATAAATTATTTAAATGAACCTTGACAAGTCTATTTTCATAGGAAAGTAACGAAATGATCATATGAACAGTATGTTAAGAGATATTTAAGTTTTCGTGAGACAGGGCCAGAACGGCTTCTGGAGTCCCTGTTCCTACTTTGGAAATTCATTATAAATTGACCAGAGATAATTAGAAGTCATGCAATATATGTACAGATTCCTTTTCAAGTCTAGTTTCTGTAGAAATAAACGGCATCAGAATTGAAGCCCTGTACAGGGATATATCCAAGTCGTAATATGGAAAGGTCAGTGTAGTTGATCCCTGTAACATGGGGGACTTTAACTAATAAACTGTACTAATTGGCCCAACCAAAAATTCTAGAAAAAATTTGTAGATTCATATATGAGTCTAGTTTCAGGGAAAAATCACAAAACTGATTTTCGAGTTGTGGAACTCAAGATATGATTTTTAAGGTGACAAGGACACGCTTAGCCACCGTCTGAAATTTTAAAATGAACTATGCAAGTAAGTGGATTAAGCCCGCTAACCCCTCGTGTCCGACTCCGGCGACGGTCTCGGGTACGGGGTGTTACAAAAATATTCTTCGGCCACTGGTCTATTCTATACATGCCATAAAATAATTCAAAACATAACAGTAACAAGCAGTGGATAGTGATAGTGTGACTAGTTGCTGACGATCCCCGAGTCTGTAGCTTCCAAATAAGATCTATAAAACAGAGGAAACAAAGTAAACGGAGTAAGCATTACAATGCTTAGTAAGTTTTAAGCAGTGTCAACAGATAACAATCAAATTATAACATAGTTGTTCGTATTTTTATTTCACTCTTCCTTCGGGCGTACCATCCCTTTACGGAATATGCACATCTCAGCATATATAATAGGCAGATAAACTTTCACATAAAAGTGAGCTCATGTGACATAGATATATTGTATAATTTCACATAACCTCTCACACTGATCCGATGTCACATAATCATAGGAATAGTCTCATAGATTGCTCACGTATGCATCACATAACTACCTTATGATTTAGTTCAAATCAAGCTCACATATAAACTTGGAGTACATACCGCTTAACCTTTCGCATTGAATATATTTATAAGCAATTCTTATTATGAAGTCTTATAGCTTTAAACTCTACTCGGATTATCGGCGAGACCTTTAGCTCAGATGAAATCTCCACACGAGTCAGCGGGTCTTAACCCAGACATAGTCACCACATATGGTCATCTGGTCTTTAATCTCGGGTTTACATCATAGAGTTTCATGCGTATTTATTCACATGTTACAACATTCACATCGACTATCATATTTGTAATTCATTTACCTCATCAAATATCTAATAAAACACACCTTCCGCCATTTGTCATTTAGCCACAATATATATATATACACATCTCATACATATCTCACATTAGCCATTTGGCTTTACCACATATCCATCTCATACACGTTTCGCATTAGCCATTCGGCTTTACCTCATATCCATCTCATACACGTTTCGCATTAGCCATTCGGCTTTACCTCATATCCATCTCATACACATTTCGCATTAGCCATTCGGCTTTACCACATATATACACTTCCATGTTCATCACATTGCCCATTCTGCCTTATCACATATATGCATGTTCACATTCATCACATTGGCCATTCAGCCTTATCACATATATGCATATTCACATTCATCACATTGGCCATTCGGCCTTATCACACATATGCATGTTCACATTCATCACATTGGCCATTCGGCCTTATCACACATATGCATGTTCACATTCATCACATTGGCCATTCGGCCTTATCACACATATGCATGTTCACATTCATCACATTGGCCATTCGGCCTTATCTCATATATGCATGTTCACATTCATCACATTTGCCATTCGGCCTTATCTCATATATACACATTCACATTCATCACATAAAATCCTAAATCAAAATATAAATTTTCATGTATTCACATCACAATTATCCAAATATACTTCACATACCACATATACTTTCATGTATACACTTTGTCTTGGCTGAATCTACATCTATCATTTTCCAATGAATAATTCAATTTCAAGCCATACTATCATTTCATATTCGAATACTTATAAACTTACAATTTCACAAATTTTAATATCAAAGATCCATCTAACACTCATATATCATTTTATAATATCACAATTTAGAATTCACATATGGGTTTAATCAATAGCTTATGAGCAACTAAAACAAGTTTTATCCATGTTTACAGCATAACCACAATTTCTCTACAAGCTGTTTTCCTGAGCAACAGTCTTTAAATTATTTGTAACTGGGTCTACGAAATTCCAAATTATGTGCCGTTAATTTTCCCTGAAAATAGACTCGTATATCCTCTATCCACAAAATTTTCATAATTTTTTGTTTGGCCAATCAATACCAGATTTTTCTTAAAGTTTCCCCTATTTTACTGCTTGACTACTCTGACCACTCTTCACTAAGAATTTAATTTCTCAATGTACAGAATTCAAAATATGTTTTTGTTTATTTTTTTGAAACTAGACTCATTCAGGAGTCTAAACATATAATTTTATCTTATAATAATTTTTGTACGATTTATAATGATTTTCCAAATACTGAACAGGGGATTTCGGAGCCGTTCTGACTCTGTCTCACACAACTTTGAAAATCTCATTATCGGCAACCCCTTTACTTACACGATTTCTTTTATACGAAACTAGACGCATCAAGATTTAATTACATAATTTATTCAGCCTTTAACTCAACTCACACAATTTATGGTAATTTTTCCAAAACACGCTACTGCTGCTGTCCCTAGTAGATTTATACAATTTACTCTGTAAAGTTCTCATTCACATATTTAAAACATAATATCATATATGCCGTCATTTAGAAAAGTCATTGACCTTAACGTATATACATAATTCATATTCATCCCGTTTTAAAACTTAAAACTTACAAAGGAAAAACTCGATTACTTAAGAACTTACTTTATTTATTTGAGCAACTGCGGATAGGCTACTCGACGGCTTTCTCTTTCCCCTTATCTGATTTAGATCCTCTTTGCTCATGAGCTTAATTAAAACAAATGAATTTGTTTCATTACTTATTCAACATTACTTCTTTAATAGTCACAGTTGATAATCGTATAACTTCAGTGCATAATGTGTTTATGAAATATACCATGACTAACTTTTATGTTTATTTCACTAATACCTAATTCACATGCACAAACAAGAATTCACATTACTTGCCATTGTAAATGGAACCTAGATAGCCAATTACCATGGCGAACATACAGCCACTTATATAAATAACACAAAGTGATACAAATTTATTTTACCATTAAATCATAAAAAAAATGACCAATGCATACGACATCAACAATATATATACATACCAAATACCTATATTGCATACTTATCAATATGAACTTAAAGCCCTATCCTAATATTCATGTACATATTATCCACCATTTCCAAACCAATTCATCAATGCAATCATACCATTACAAATCAACTTAGAATAACCATATCTAATAATCAAATACCTATAGCATTGCATATTTCTCACATAGCAAGTACAACTAAATTCATTATTAATATATATATATATATATCTAAACACTTAACTACAAGATTTAATCACCATTATCAAATCATAAAACAGCTTATAACCATCATCTATATTTACTTCACATAAACCGAAATAACCATTACATCATCTTTAATACACTTAGCATTTTACCCATTTAATCAAGCCAAATCTCAAGACCATTCCATCACACAAATTATACCATAAATCATACTTACAATTTAAGTTAATACATGACCGAAAATCACCATCATTAACATCATTATCAAACCAAAACCAAAACACATCTATCATCCAGTATACCAAGCTTACCAAAACAAACTACTATGAGTTTCAAGCTTATTGACCGAATCTCAAACCTCAAAATTCTAAGTTTAATCCATGTGATAAGTAGAGTTTGAACTAATCATCTCAAACATGCATAGATTTTCAAGAATCATTCAATACATACCTCATTCTAGCCATCTTCTAAGCCAAAAATTAAAGCAACCAAACTTTCTTCTCCTCCCTTTAGGCTACGGCAATGGAGGACAAGGATGAACCAACTTTGGTTTCTCCTCCCACTAACTATTATCTAATATCTCTTTTTTTTTCTTTTATTAATTCATTTGTAATATAATATCTTAAATCACAATACATATTATATATATAACACCATATCATGACTGCCACCATCTCAAAAGTGGGTAATTTGACATGCAAGCCCACATTTTTGAATACATGCTCTATTAGATCACTTTATATATTTACCTAACCTATTTTACCAATGTTTCACATAAGTCCCGTTTCAAAATTTCACATACAAATGGAAAAATTAATGCTTGAAATTTTTACACATGCATTTACTCACATCATGAACATAGAATATAACTTTCAATTATTTATAAAACTCGGTTTCGTGGTCCCGAAACCACTTTTCGACTAGGGTCTACTTAGGACTGTCACATATTCCCAAATCGATTTCTGTCGTTCCTTAAGGTTTTGAACCTTTGTGTATGACTAAGCCACCTATTGATAAAATTATAAAGTATGGGGCTGAAGAGTTTAGAGCTATAGTTGATGATGATGATCTTGAGAGAGCCGAGTTTTAGCTTGAGAATACAATTTGAGTTTTTGATGAACTGTCTTGTACGCCAGCGAAATGTGTTAAATGTGTTGTATCACTTCTAAAAGATACTGCATACGAGTGGTGGAACACATAACATCTGTGGTGCCGAGAGAACGGATCACGTGGAAATTCTTTTAGACTGAATTGAGAAAGAAATAAATAAGTCGGTGGTTCCTTGATTAAAAGCGTAAAGAATTTCTAGAATTGAAACAGGATAGTATGACCATAACCGAGTATGAAAGAGAATTTGTGAGACTAAGTAAGTATGCTCGAGACTACGTTTCTACCAAAGAAATTATGTGTAAACGGTTCAAAGACAGGTTGAACAAAGACATTAAGCTTCTAGTCGAGATTCTTGAATTGAAAGAATTTTTTGTTTTGGTTAGCAGAGTTTGCAAAGCCGAGAAGCTTAGCAAAGAAAATAGAAGAGCCAATTCTGAGGCTAGAGATTCGAGAAAGAGGTCAATGAGTAAACCTTATCATTCCTTTTCAAAGAAAGCAAGGGATTCTTATAACTGTTTGACTGCTTCATTGGGGTATTCCAATAGAGATTGTGGAAAGCAACACACGAGTCCTAAAGCTCAAGCCACCTCAGTATCGAGTGTTGGTAATGTCAAAACCAACAAAGCTAAGTGTCAACAGTGTGGAAGATGACATTTTAGAGATTGTTGGATGAATAAGAAAGCCTATTTTAGATGTGGCTCACAAGATCACTTTATTTGTGATTGCCCTGAGTTACCAGAGAAAGAAAAATTTTTGAATGCAAGGCCGAGTAATACAGCTGCCAGAGGGAGACCACCTCGAAATACCAGAAATGTGAATAGTAGTAAAGGAGCAAAAAATGATTTGTTGTGAGACCAGAGGCTCGAGGGCCAGCAAGAGCTTATGCTATTCGTGCTCGTGAAGATGCATTGACATCAGATATTATCACCGGTACATATTCTATTTATGACAGTAATGTAATTGCTTTGATTGATCCTGGATCGACCAATTCATATGTCTGTATGAATTTAGTGTCTAGTAAGAGTTTACGTATTGAGTCCACTGAACTCGTGATTAAAGTATCAAACTCCTTAGGTCAGTATGTCCTAGTTGATAAAGTTTGCAAGAATTGTCCTTTAATGACACGGGGTTACTATTTTTCAGCTGATTGGATGCTTTTACCGTTTGATGAATTTGATGTGATTTTAGGTATGGATTGATTGACTCTGCATGATACTGTTGTAAACTGCAGACAAAAAGACTATTGAGTTGAAATGTCAGAATAGTGAAATTCTTCATATTGAATCTGATGATTCGAGTGGGTTACCTGTTGTGATATCGATGATGCTAGCACAGAAATATGTGAGAAAGGGTTGCAATGCATACCTTGCGTATGTACTTGATGAAAAAGCGTCTGAGTCGAAGATTGAATTAGTGCCAGTGGTTTGTGAATATCTAGATGTGTTTCCAAAAGAGTTACCTGGATTGTCACTGATCAGAGAGGTTGAGTTTTCTAGTGAATTAGTTCCGAGAACATCACCAATATCGATAGCTCCGTACCGAATCGCTGTGACAGAGTTGAACGAGTTGAAAGCTCAGTTGCAAGAGTTAACAGATAGAAGATTTGCATGACCTAGTTTCTCGCCTTGGGGTGCACCAGTTCTGTTCGTTAAGAAGAAAGATGGATCTATGAGATTGTGTATTGAGTAACGTCAACTTAACAAGGTTACGATCAAGAATAAGTATCCATTGCCATGAATCAATGATTTGTTTGATCAGTTAAAAGGAGCAACATTATTTTCTAAGATTGATCTGAGATCTGGTTATTATTAGTTGTGGGTTAAAGATTTAGGTGTATCAAAAAGCACATTCAAAAACTAGGTACAGGCATTATGAATTTCTTGTTATGTCGTTTGGGTTAACTAATGCTCCTGCAGTTTTTATAGATTTGATGAATAGAATTTTTAGACCGTATTTAGATAGATTTGTAGTTTTATTCATTGATGACATTCTGATCTATTCTCGAGTCGAATCTGTGCATGTCGAGCATTTGAAGATTGTATTGCAGACTTTAAGAGATAAACAACTATATGCTAAATTTAGTAAATGCGAGTTTTGGCTCCGAGAAGTTGGATTTTTGGGACACATTGTTTTAGCAGAAAGCATCCGAGTTGATCTGAGTAAGATTTGAGCGGTTGTTAACTGGAAACCACCAAGAAATGTATTTGAGGTCAGAAGTTTTCTGGAATTAGCTAGCTATTATCGGCGTTTTGTGAAAGGATTTTCGATGATTGCTACACTGATGAGACAATTATTATAGAAAGATTTGAAATTTGAGTGGTCTAACAAATGTCAATAGAGTATTAATCAGTTGAAAGCACTGTTAACCGAAGCACCAGCTTTGGTTTAACGTGAACTGAGTAAAGAGTTTGTAATTTTCAGTGATGCATCATTAAACAGTTTGGGATGTGCCTTAATACAAGAAGGTAAAGTGATAGCGTAGTCTTCCAGACAAATAAACTACATGAAAAGAATTATCCAACGCAGGACTTAGAGTTGGTTGCTATTTTATTCGCATTGAAAATTTGGTGACATCATTTGTTCGGTGAAAAATGTTATATCTTTACTGATCACAAGAGTTTGAAGTATCTGATGTCTCAGAAAGATTTCAATTTGTGACAACGAAGATGGCTTGAATTATTGAAAGAATATGAGTTAGTGATTGATTGTCATCTGGGGAAAGCGAATGTAGTCGCGGATGCTCCGAGTAGAAAATCTTTGTTTATATTGAGAGCTATGAATTCACGATTAACATTGTCTGATGATGGTTCAATTTTATCTGAGTTAAAAGCTAAACCAGTGTTTCTTTAGCAAATCTGTAAAGCTTAGAAATGTGACAATGAATTGCAAGCTAAAAGAGTACAATGTGAGTCGACTACTGATTCAGAGTATTAGATTAGATCCATTGATTGTTTTCTGTTTCGTGGTAGAGTTTGTGTGCTGAGGAATCCCAAGCTTATATAGAAAATTTTACACGAAGCACATAGTGGTAGCTTGTCTGTACATCCAGGGAGTACTAAGATGTACAATGATTTGAAACAGATGTATTGGTGGTTGGGTATGAAACGTGACATTTCTGAATTTCTTTCGAGATGCTTGGTTAGTCAACAGGTTAAATCTGAACATCAAGTACCTTCAGGACTACTGTAGCCAGTAATGATACCTAAGTGGAAATGGGATAGAGTTACGATAGATTTTGTATCGAGATTACCCCTTTCTTCGAAAAAGAAAGATGTTATTTGGGTTGTTGTTGATCATTTGATGAAATCTGCACATTTCATTCAAGTACGTTTAGACTTTTCACTTGATAGGTTAGTTGAATTGTACATATCTGAGATTGTCAGATTGCACGAGGTGCCAGTTTCTATTCTTTCGAATAGAGATCCGCGGTTTACATCACGATTTTGGAAGAAATTGCAAGAAGCTTTGGGTACACAGTTGCACTTTAGTACTGCATTTCATCCGCAAACAGATGGTCAGTCTGAGAGAGTGATTCAGATTCTCGAAGACATGTTACATTGCTGTGTTTTAGAGTTTGAGGGCAACTGGGAAAAATATTTACCATTGGTTGAGTTTGCGTATAATTATCAATCGAGCATAAAGATGGCACCGTATGAAGCTTTATATGTTCGTATATCCAAACTCCATCGTACTGGACTGAGCTTAGTGAGAAAAAGATTCACTGGGTTTATTTGATCAAATAGACCAAAAAGAAAGTGAAAGTAATTAGCGACAGTTTGAAAGAAGCTTCAGATCGACAGAAATTGTATGCAGATTTGAAATGTAAGAATATTGAATTTCAAATTGACGACAGAGTGTTTTAAAAAGTATCGCCATGGAAGAAGATTCTTCGATTTGGTCGCAAAGGAAAGTTGAGTCTGCGATTTATCGAACCGTATGAGATTATCGAAAGAATTCGGCCAATAGCTTATCGACTTGAGTTACCGTAAAAACTTGAAAAGATCCATAATGTGTTTCATGTATCCATGTTACGACGATATTGATCAGACCCATAGCATATAATTTCTCCGACAGAGATTGAGATTCAGCCAGATATGTCGTATAGCAAAGTACTGATCAGAATTTTGGTCTGAGAGATTAAACAATTAAGAAACTAAAGCATAGCTCTAGTGAAGGTTCTTTGGAAATGTCACGGTGTTGAAGAGGCTACGTGGGAACCCGAAGAAGCTATGAGAAAACAGTACGCTAACCTATTTTCTAGTAAGATTTTCAGGGCTGAAAATTCTTAAAGGGAGAGAGTTGTAATAGCCCGTTTTCAATCAAATCAGAATAATGGTTTTGAAACCACACATCTGAATTCAAAATATATATTTTATTATTATTTTAATGTTTACAGCATGTTAGTAATGTCGTATAAAAATTTCATTAAGAAATTTTGACGTTTGTATGCTTAACTTAGTAAAAAGGACAAAATTGAAAAAGGTGCAAAATTAGAGTTCTATAAGTTAAACGTACTAAATGGCTATGAAATTAAGTAGTTAAGGGATTTAAGTGGTAATTATACCATTGTTATTATGAGTGGACTTTTATGACCATTAAAATGAAATTATAAAGTTTATATGTTAAGGTTAAATTAGTAAATGGCCAAATAACTTAAAATTAAATTAAAGAAAAACAAGGTATCATCTTACTATTCTTAATTTCCATAAAAAATTTAACCTAGAAACACCATGGGAATAGCTTGAAGCGACCAACATTCCTTGTGCATGTAAATGCCATTTTGCTCGATTTTTAATGATTTCTATATTTATGGAGTCGTTAAAGGTTAATTTGCAAAATTGTTAAAAGTTTAGGGTTTTACCATTGATGAATGTGTATATGTTTGATGTTTAATGGTAGAAAGTGAATGGTTGTTGTTAGATAAGCAATATTTGTTAAGTGATTTTGAATGAAATTGCAAATTAGGGAGTAAATTGAGAAATGTGAAAATTATGTGGCGAAATGTGTGAATATGTGAAATATATGGGCTGCTATAAGAATGCTTAATATTCAGCTAGGCTTGGATAAGGATAAAATTGAATGAATTTCATTTTACGAGCCTTAGGACTAAATTGTAAAGAAGTTAAAACATTAAGGGTAAAAGTGTAAATTTGAAAAAATATGAATTTTGGGTTAAATTGAAAAGAATGATATTTAAATAAGTTAAATTTGATTATATATAGATTAAGAAAAGTTACGTTCAGAATTAGATTGGGGAAAAACAAAGTAATGGATTGATTGCTTGGTTTTCTCCGTTTTAATTTGAGGTAAGTTCGTATGTTTAATAAGCATTATATTATTTATGTTTGAATGCTTAAATTGTTATAATTAAGAATAGATAAGATATCAACAATGTATAAATCCCGGTTGAACCTTAGGAATAGATAAGATACAAATGACATGTCATTAGGGGTTACCGTGTTTTGGGTACTGGTCCGTACGTTCTACTGGTGGCTGAGTTTTTCGACATGTGTTGCTGTTACTCATCAGCTTGTGTGAGCAGCACTGTGTAGTTATGTCCTGACCGTCAACTTGTATGAACAGACCCAGTGATAGCTCAAAAGGGAGCATTTATACAATATATGAGATAGTGAGGGTTTCGACCGTGTATTGGCACTTAGTGTGCGAGATTCCTGAGCATCTAATAGTATTCCAAATGGTTCAACGGGTATATTAATGATATGAAAGTGTAAGAGATTGATATGTACAAGTACAGGTATGTTCATGAGTTGTATAAGCATTGAATCTATAAGATTTGTGAATTCACGTCTAATCTTTTGATTGAATATGTGTTAGGCTTTTGGATTCAAATTAAGTTGCATTATGCTATGTTACTTACTTAAATTATGAATGAATGGTAAGATGTACTTTTTAGCCATACGAGCTTACTAAGTTTAATAGCTTACTTTGTTTACTTTTTCGTGTTTTATAGTGATTTCGAAGCTTGCTCGGATTGAAAGTTGTTGAAGATCTCATCACACTATCCAACAGTTGTTTTGGTACTTTTGAACTATAAGTAGTATGGTATATGGCATGTATAGGTCTTTTGGCTAAGGTAGCCTTTATGTATTGATGAATTTTGGCCATTTGAATTGGCTTGTAAGTAGTCATATGTTTTGATTTGTATATATGCATAAATGACACTTTGATATGTGGTTTACAATTGCTATGTGAATGCCTTGTTGAGAATTGGTATTGAAGGTAGCAAATAAATGAAATTGAGAGTGTATTAGCATGCTAAGCATTAGGCAAGATAATGCATAATGAAAGTGACCATTTGGGTAAATGCTTGAAAGTGATTTGGTATGTATTGAAATGGCATATTGTATGTGTGTTAGGCACAAAAAGTGTATATATGCATTTGACAATTTAGGTAACTTTTGGTAATGATATTAGTATGATTTTGAATGGTAAATTGTGATGGTTATGAGCCTTGTGGTTGTTGGTATTGATATTGCATGATTTCGGACTTGATTGAGCTTGGTTTGAATGCCTATTGATAATATGGTCATATGCTATTTGATGAGTTTAGGTTGTTGCAAGTTTGGGGGAGAAAAATGGCTTGGAAAATAGCCTATTTTTGTCCACACAGGCAGAGACAAAGGCGTGTGTCTCAGCCATGTGTAACACGTGGCCAAGTGACATGGTCGTGTGTCCCCTGATGTTTATTTAGAAACCAAATCAGTTGCTTTTCACAGCCTAGCACACGGGCATGTGACTTGGTCGTGTGGCATAAGTCGGTATATCTTCTAGTTTTCACATGGACAAGTACACAGCGTGGCACACAGACGTGTGAGGCCATTTTGAAGGGTACACGGGCTAGTCACACGGGAGTGTGGTTGGCCGTGTTACCCAAGTCAGAGAGTTACACGATGTCAGACACTGGCTAGGACACTCATGTGATCCCATTTCAAATGTCCACATGGCTTGTGACACGGGAATGTCTCTTGGCCATGTGAGACACACAGCCTGGTTATATCATTAAATATGTTTATATCAATTTATGTAAAATGGTTATATCATTTTCAACCTCATTTTGTTTGACCGAATATTAGAAGAAGAAACCCCCATTTTTGAGTTCTTCCATTCGGTTACAACAATTACTAGCATGTAAGTCCATTTGACTCTGTTTTTAATTATTTTTATATTTTTGTAATCGTTGCAGCTTAATCTAGCTAGCCTGTACTTTATATTTTGAAATTGTTAAAGATTTTGAGAGATTCCATTGTTGAATCTATGTGTTCTTTGATGTTTGATGATAGATTATGAAAGTTTGATGATAGTTTTACATGTTTTGTAAAGTGATTTTTGACAAAAATGTCAAATAGGGATTAAATTATGAAATATGTAAACTGAGGGGTTGAAATGTGAAATAAATGAAAGTTTTAGGCTGCTAGGGACTTATATGTAATTTGGCCAAGCTTGGGTTTAATGAAAATTTTTTAATTTTGTGTATTTGTGAAATAAGGACTAAATTGAGTAAATGTGAAAGTTTAGGGGCTAATATGCAAATATGCCCAAATGTGTATTTTTGGACTAAATTGAATAAGTAGATGATTATAGATAAAGAAAGAAAGAATTCAGATTTAGATTGGGGGAAAAGTGTCGAATAGTCGATCTGATCCATCAATTTCGAACACAAGGTAAGTTCGTACGTGATAAACATTGTTATAATTATGCTTTTAACACTTTGATATGGCATAAATTGTAAATACGAGACTACGATCATGTTCGACGATAAGTTGACAAAGTTTAGCACTTAGTGTGCGATTTGAGATAGCTTCGACTATATGCGGCACTTAGTGTTCGAAACATTGAGTAATGCACTTAGTGTGTAGAATTATAATAGCTTCGACTATGCGATGGCATTTAGTGTGTGAAACATCGAGTAAGGCACTTAGTGTGCGAAATTATAATAGCTTCGGCTATGCTATGGCACTTACTATGCGAAACATCAAGTATTCGACAGTGTTACGGGAAAGTATGAGTTCGTTATGAATTTGTACAAGTTTGTACATGTAAGTATGAAGATCAAATAGAAAAGATTATGACTTTGCATATTAGTATATGAATAAGTTATGGAAGGTTTGATTTTATCATGAATGATACATTAACTTGTTTAAATTGATGAATCGTATTTTATGAATTGTTTAGTATATTATTGTGAATTTACTGAGTTATAAAGCTTACTTTGTGTTATTTTTCTATTTTTATAGAGAATCAAGGCTAGCTCGGATTCAAAATTCGTCGGGAACATCATCATTGTGCTAACGGACATCTATTTGGTACTTTTGAGTTGTGTATATAAGTATATGGCATGTATAGGCTTGTGTCATTTTGGTATGCTTGATGGATGTGTATTTGACCATTTAGGTCTGCATAAAAAGATGTACTTGATGATGCTTGTAATGGTGCAAATGGTTCTATTTTTAATGTTTGGTATTCAACCTATATTGAATGAATGGGATTGAATTGACTATGTATGTTTGGATTGGTTTTTGTTAAATGAATTATATATGTGAATTATATTTTGTGAGACAAGTTAAGTTGATAGTTATTTGAATAGGTGAATGGTAAGGAATTGAGTATAGAAATTGGTTGAAATGGATATGATATGATTAAGTATTGGTTGATGACTTTTGGCTGTAAAAATTGTGTCTTGAAATGGTGCCATTTGAGTTTGAATAGGTATGTGCTTAAAGGATGGCAAATTGGCTTTGCAAATGGCCTATTTTTGTCCACATGTGTAGAGACACAGACGTGTGTCTCAGCCGTGTGCGACACACGGTTAGGTTACACGGCCGTGTGTCCACTGGTGTTAAAATTGAATTGAAGTCAGTATGCTCTACATGGTCTCACACACGGGCGTGTGACTGACCGTGTGGTATAAGTCAGTATACCCCCTAAATGGAACATGGCCTAGCACATGGGCGTGTGTGGCCATTTTGAAGGGCACACGGGTTGTAGACATGGGTATGTGGTTGGCTGTATGACACGAGTTAGTATACCCTCCAGTTTTCACACGGCCTGTCACACAGGCGTGTCCTCGGCCATGTTATGCAAGTCAGTATGTATGCCCTATTTCCACACGACCTAAGACACAAGCGTGTCTGTTAGCCATGTGAGGCACACGGCCTGTTCACACAGGCGTGTGACCTGTAAATGATAAAGAAGTTTTAAGTTTTCTGAAATTTTTGTATGTTATCGGTTTAGTCTCGAACCACTTATAAAGCATGTTTAAGGCCTCTTAAGCCCTTATAAGGGACAATGTGATTGTTTTGAATTGATGTATGAGAATGAATGCTTAAGGTTGATAAATATAAGCTTTGTGTTATGTTTTGATTGGTAATACCTCATAACCCTATTTCGGTAATGGATACGGGTTAGGGGCCTTACATTTATTGGTATCAGAGCTATGGTTTATTCGATTTTCAGAATAATGTAGCGTGTGTGAGTGTCTAGCTATACATGCCATATGTACTTTGTGATAGTGTGATGATTCCTGATAGCTTAAATTGTGTTTTCGTATAATAATGGATCCTGAACGAGCTGTAGCCGATGATGTAGAGAGTAATGCCCCCGCTCCCACTTAAGGGATAACACCTACTGAATCTAGACTCGTGTCAAGTAGCCATGAAGGAGAGGCTAAGCAAGCCTTTTTCCAAATGATGAACGAGTGGTTCACAGAGTTCGTTCGAACAAATTCGGCTGCTCAACAACCTCTACCCCCACCTGTTCCTCAACCAAACCTTGTTATTCCTCAAGTTATATATTTGACATGGTTAAACAAGCCCCCGGTGGATAAAATTCATAAACATAGGGCTGAAGAATTCTGGGCTACTGTTGATGATGATGCGGAGAGAGCTGAGTTCTGGCTCAAAAACATGATTCGAGCATTTGATGAATTATCTTGCACTCTTGATGAATGTATCAAATGTGTTGTATCTTTACTGAGAGATAATATGTACCATTGGTGGAAAACATTGATATCTGTGGTTCCTAAAGAATGGGTTACTTGTGAGTTTTTCCAATTTGAATTTTGAAAGAAATACATTATTCAAAGATTTCTCGATCAGAAGCATAAAGAGCTTCTAGAGTTGAAACAAGGCCAGATGACTGTCACCAAGTATGAAAGAGAATTCGTTCAGTTGAGCAAGTATGCTCGAGAGTATGTGTCTATTGAGGAGATTATGTGTAAACGGTTCGTTGATGGATTGAACGAAGATATAAAACTACTAGTCGGAATTCTAGAGTTAAAAGAATTTGTCGTTCTTGTTGAAAGGGGTTGTAAAGCCGAGGATCTTAGCAAAGAAATGAGAAAGGAAGATTCAAAAAGTAGAGATACAAGAAAGAGATCGATGAGTAAACCTTATCAATCCTCGTCGAAGAAATCTAGAGACTATTTTAGCCGATCGGCAACTTCAGTGGGATATTCTAATAGAGATTGTGGAAAGCAATTCACCAGCCCTAAAGCTCAAGCTACATCGGTATCAAGTGTTGGCAATATGAAAGATGTTAAACCCGAGTGTCAACATTGTGGAAGACGACATTTTGGAGAGTGTTGGGTGAAAGCTAATAATAGAGCTTGTTATAATTGTGATTCATGTGATTATTTTAGCTCGTGAAAAAGTGTCATATCTAGATGTTATCACTGGTACTTTCACTCTTTATGATACTAATGTGATTGCATTGATATATCCAAGATCAACTCATTCTTATATATGTATGAACTTAGTATTTAGTAAGACTTTGCCTGTAGAGTCTACTGAATTTGTGGTTAGAGATCGAACCCCTTTGGCATATGTGTTTTGGTTGATAAAGTCTGCAAGTCCGTTAATGAATCAGAGATTCTGTTTTCTGGTTAATCTGATGTTGGTGCCATTTGATGAATTTGATGTGATTTTGGGTATGGGTTGGCTAACGACGCATAATGCTATAGTGAGTTGTAGAAGAAAAACAATTGAACTAAAATGTCAGAATAATGATGTAATAGTCGTTAGACCCTAGTCAAAATAGTGGTTTTGGGACCACAAATCTGAGTCAAAAAATATTTTAATATTATTTTTCGTGCTTATAATATGTGAATTGATATATGTGAAAGTTTCGTGTGAAAATTTTATCATTTGTATGCTTAATTTGCAAAAAAGACTTAATTGCATAAAATGCAAAAGTGGCCTTCTATTTGATTAAGTGCCAAATTGATGTGTCTTATTAAATGTGAGGTCTTTAAGACACAATTAGACCTTTGGATTTATGAATGGACAATGTTGGACATTACCTAGTGGATTTTAAATGAAATGAAAATGGCTATATTAGTGAATTATGTATTAATGTTATTATAATTAAAACCAAAGTTAAATTTTAGCTTATTTCTTTCTTGTTGGTCGATTATTTCAAAAGAAAAGGAAAGAAAAACTCAAGCTAGGGTTTCGACACTTTGAGCTTGAATTTTGGTATGTGTTTTGATCTGTTTTTGATGATTTCTACATTTTTGTGATTGTTGCTCTGTGTTCTATCAAGCCCATGCCTAAATTTTTTATTTTGATGATAATTTTGAGTTATGCCATTGTTGATTTTGTGAGTTTTGTAATGTTAGTTGATGAAATATGAAAGATTTGTTAATGATTACTATGTTTCGTAATGGGATTTTTAATGAATTTGAGTATTTTGGGTTAAATTGTGAAAATGAGAAATTGAGTGACTAAAATGTGAAATAAATGGAATATATGAGCTTATTTGAACTACATGAGAATTCGGCTAAGCATGTCTATAAAGAAATTATGCATATTTGGTGATTTTATGAATTAGGGACTAAAGTGTTAAAATGTAAAAATATGAGGGCTAATTTGTAAAATCCCTAAATATGTGTATACGGATTGATTTGAATGAATGTGAGATTGAATAAGTCAAATTTGAATGTGTTTAGATTAAGAACCAAAGAAAACAAAATTCGATCGGGGAAAGTAGAAAGTGGTCGAGTACTTGGTTAAATCTGTTCATTTTCGTACGGGGTAAGTCTATATACAAATAAATGTGTTTAAGTTGATTAATTTATGATAATATGTGTTTGAATTGTGATGGATGAATATGGAAGATGAATATGTAAAATTCGAGGAAGTTTCAATAATGCGACGACGTTCGAAAAATCCCATACAAGCTATAGGAATAGTTAGGATACATATGTCATGACATAGGATTTTCTATATGTGATTTCGTATAAGACCACGTCTGGGACGTTGGCATTGATTTGAGATTTACGTGTAAGACCATGTCTAGGACGTTGGCATCATATTTGATTTTGTGTAGGACCCTGTCTGGGACAGTGGCATCGATTTTTGATTACCTGTAAGACCACGTTTGGAACGTTGGCATTGTACGAGCTTTTCGAGCTACCGCGTATCCTATTTCATTCCGTACGGTTCAATGGGCATTTCAAGAAATGGATAATTATATGAATGTATATCTGCTTCAGGTATGTATGAATTATATATGAAATTTGGCAATGAAAGGTGAGTATGAATATGATCTTTGATGTAACACCCTTACCTTCTATCATTTAACAGATACAAGGTATTACCAGAACATAATACCTACCATTAAACATAATCGAAATATAAATATGTCTTGAACAATATTAGCCAACTTTAATGGCTTGTACAAATTAGCTGGTCGAGTACTGTAACTAATATTTTAAACCTAGACAAATATGACACGTAACAAAATAATTAAGCCTACTATACATGCCATAATTCAAAACGTTTAGTTCAAATACCCTAAAGTAGGATAGTGCGGATAGATCTTCACGATCCTTAACTCCTGAGCAAGCCGGAGAACACTATAAGACAAAAGAGAGAAACAAAGTAAGCTTATAGCTTAGTAAGTAAGTATGTAAATACTAAAAAAAAATCTAACATGTTTACACAACAATTCAAGTACATCTACTTCACTATTCATTCCACTTTGATTAAGCTGTCTTTGCTGCGTCATATTCACTAAATAAATCATAACTCGAGTTACCAAACTCGAAATTCAAATCCGTAAAATTTCCCTGAATCTAGACTCATAAAGCTTTTTGCTAATTTTTTTCTATAATTTTTGGTTCAGCCGATTAGTACAGTTTATTAGTTAAAGTTTCCCCTGTTACACAGCTCGACTGATCTGACCTCTGTTCACTACAAATTGAATTTCTCTCAGTACACAATTCAAACAACCCTGAAGTCTATTTCATTTAAAAATAGTCTCAATAAGGAATTTAGGCATGTAAACTATATTTCTTAATTTGCTTTGTACAATTTTTAATGATTTTTCAAAGTTGGAACAGGGGATCACGTATTCATCCTGAGCAAGTCACATACAATTGTAAATATCTCAAAATATAGAATTCCTTTGCTTGCTCTGTTTCTTTTATATGAAAGTAGACTCATTAAACTTTAATTTAACATCTCATTCAACCTCTAATTATATTCCTCCTATTTTTGGTGATTTTTCAAAATCACGTCACTGCTACCATCTAAAAACAGTTTTAATGCTAATTTCACTCTTTCACAAATTCTTTATGCTAACCTCATTTTATCTTATATTTGTATATACCACAAATCATTTTCACCATATTTCATTCACCATAAGTGTAGGTCCAAACCACAATGTCACCACAAAACCATCCCGTTGAACAATTCGGATCAATCCTCGATATTTAATGGTTTCAAAGACACACCCCACCATCATACTTCGTTTAGTTCGGCTCTCTTGTACACATGGTGAACACTTAGTACCACTCATGCGACCTAGCCGATTTGTCTCGTAGCTCTCTTGTCTACATGGTGTCCGTCACTTGGAATCACGCATGCGACCCAGCTACAATTATCTTTCACGTAGCTCTCTTGTCTACATGGTGTCCTTCACTTGGAATCACGCATGCGACCTAGCTACATTTATCATTCACGTAGCTCTCTTGTCTACATGGGATACATCTCGTATCACACATGTGACCTAGCTACTACTGGGGTGTCTCGTAGCTTTCTTGTACACATGATGTGCACTCGGCATCATACATGTGACCTAGCTACGCTCCATCTATTTTATTCGATTTTTCCGAATGTTCAACCGGATCTCTCTCTATTATTTATTTCCATTCTTCCAATAGTCGATTTATACTTCAACATCAGCTAGTATATACATATAATAGGCTGAAATATAAGAATGTACATGAAATTATTGTAATATTTACATACAAACTTACCTTGGTGCAAAATGTGGAAATTTTGCAATTTAGTCCAAAACTTTTTCCTTCCCGCTCGAGATCAATTCGCGTCTTTCTTGATCTATAATAACACATTTAGCTCATTTAATACTCATACTATTTATTTCAATCCAAAATCACATCATGGAAAAATTACATTTTGCCCCTAACTTTACAAAATTACATTTTTGCCCCTAGGCTCGGAATTAATTTCAGCCCTTATTCTTATGTTTTATGATATGCTGAACATTTTCTCTTCTACAACCACATCAAATTCTCACTCTATCATATAGTTATGAACAATAGGTATTTTTACCGATTATCTGCTTTTACTCGCTTTCACTTAAAACCGAGTAGCACAAGTTATTTAACATAATTTAAAACCTCATATTCTATCATAAAACATCAAAATACACAAATTTCACCTATGGGTATTTTTCCAAATATGAACCCTAGGTTAAATTATTACTAGCATAAGCTTAATCGAGCTTCCGGATTCCAAAACGTAAAGAACATTAAAAGCGGGGCTTGGAATCACTTACTATGGAGCTTGAAAATTGAAGAAACCCTAGCTATGGAGAGAGGAGAATTCGCAGCAACTAAGGAGGATGATGACCAATTTTGTGTTATTTTTCCCATTTTATTTCATTTAATATCCAAATGACCAAAATGCCCCTCCTTACTAAACTTTCAAAAATTCCTTCCATGTCCTAATTTTGTCCATGAACTTAAAATTGGTCAAATTGCTATTTAAGACCTCCTAATTAATATTCCAAAACAATTTCATACTAAAAACTTCTGGGATGCAAATTTTTGCAACTTATTCGATTTAGTCCCTACTTTCAATTTAAGCACTTTAGGCATAGAATTTCATCACGAAATTTTCACACAATCATGCAATCATATCATAAACCCCAAAATAATTATAAAACAATTATTTCTATCTCGGATTTGTGGTCACGAAACCACTATTCGATTAGGCCCTAATTCGGGTTGTCACAATTCTCCCCCTTTTGAGATTTTCGTCCCAAAAATCTTACCGATAAGAGGTTTGGGTCTTGTTTCCTCATAGCTTCTTCAGGTTCCCACGTAGCCTCTTCTATCCCATGTCGTGCCACAATACTTTCACTAAAGCTATACTTTTATTTCTTAACTGTTTAACCTCTCGAGCCAAAATCTTTATTGGTTCCTCCTCATAGGTCATATCCGATCGAATCTCAATTTCATTGGAGAAATCACATGTGAAGGATCGAACGATAACGTCGCAACATTGATACATGAAACACGTTATGAATTCTTTCTAACTCTGCCGGTAAGGCCAACCGATATGCCATCGGTCCAATTCTCTCAAGAATCTCAGACGCCCAATAAAACGCGGACTCAACTTGCCTTTTCGACTAAATCTCGAATCTTTTCCATGGTGACACCTTCAAGAACACTTTATCACCCACGAAATTCAATCTCTTTTCTTTTAAATCAGATATGACTTTTGTCGATCTGAAGCGACTTTCAAGCAATCCCGAATTACTTTTATTTTCTCTTGGTTTCTTTAACTAGATCAACTCCATGAATCTGCTTTCTCACTAAGCTCGGTCCAATATAAAGGAGTCCGACACTTACGACCATACAAGGCTTCAGCGGTGCCATTTCTATACTTGATTGATAAGCTGTTATTGTAGGCAAACTCAATCAAAGATAGATATTTCTCCCAACTCCTCCAAATTCTAAAACACAACATCTAAGCATATCTTTGAGTACCGGATTACTCTTTCTGCTTGACCATCTGTTTGTGGATGAAATGCGGTACTAAAGTTCAATTTTGTACCCAAAGCTTCTTGTAACTTTTTCCAAAATCTCGAGGTAAATCTTGGATCTCTATCGATATTATAGACATAGGTACTCCGTGCAACTTCACAATTTCAGCAACATATAATTCGCTAATTTATCAAGTGAGTAATCGGTGCGTCTTGGTATAAAGTGGGCTGACTTTGTTAATCTATCAACCACTACCCAAACAAAGATCCTTCTTTTTAGGAGTTAAAGGCAAACCGGTTACAAAATCCATGGTAATCTTGTCCCATTTCCACTCGGGCACCATTATCGGTTGAAGTAATCCTCAAGGCACTTGATGTTCAGCTTTTACTTGTTGATGATCAAACACTTGGTTACAAATTCGAAATGTCCTTTTCATACCGCCACCAATACTGACTTCTTTAAATCATTATACATTTTGTGCTACCAGGATGAACCGATAAACACCATTGTGCGCCTCATGTAATATTTTACGAATCAATTTATCGTTTTTCAAGACACATATCCCGTCTCGAAACATCAAACAATCATCCGGTCCAACTCGAAAATCTGAGTCGTAACTCGATTCGCATTGAGTTCTCTTGATCCGCAACTCACTATCATTCTTTTGAGCATCACAAATTAACGGAGAAATAACGGTTTAGCTCTCATTTCGCTAAGATTGACCCATCATCGAGACAATGCTAACCCGTGTTCATGGCTCTCAAAGTAAAAAGAAATTTTCGCTCAAGGCGTCAAGAACTACATTTGCTTTTCCCGGATGATAATCAATCACTAGATCATAATCCTTTAATAATTCAAGCCATCTTCGCTGTCATGATTCAGATCCTTTTGATTCATCAAGTACTTCAAACTTTTGTGATCGGTAAAAATTCGGCATTTTCACCGTACAAATAATGTCGCCAAATCTTCAAGGCAAAAACGACAATGACGGTTCCAAATCATGTGTAGGATAGTTCTTCTCATGCGGTTTTAACTATCTCAAGCATAAGCTACCACTTTACCCTCTTGCATCAACACACATCCAAGGCACATCAATGATGCATCACTATAAATTACTGAACTCCTTTCCGACTCGCTGTACTAAAATTGGTGCTTCACTAATCGTGCTTTCAATTTTTCAAAACTTTGTTGACATTTATCACCCATTCAAATTTAACATTCTTTTGCAACAACTTAGTCATAGGAGAGGCAATCATCGAAAATCCTTCAACAAAACGTCTATAATACCCGCTAAGCCTAAAAAGCTTCTAACCTCGGATACATTCTTGGGCGGTTTCAATCGACGATCGCAGAAATCTTACTTGGATCCACCGAATACCATCACCGAGACTATATGCCCCAAAAATCCGACTTCACGAAGCCGAACTCACTTTTACTAAACTTGGCAAGCAGCTTTCTTTTCTCTCAAGATTTGCAATATAGTTCTCAAGTGTTCGGCATGTTCGAGACTCATCTCGAGAATAAATTAAAATGTCATCTATAAACACTACTACAAACTTATCCAAATATGGCCTAAGATCCGATTCATTAAGTCCATAAATATAGTGGAGCATTTGTTAAGCGAAAGGCATCACAAGAAACTCATAATGTCCATACCTTGTCCTAAAGGCGCTTTAAGACATCGACTCCTTAACTCTCAAATGGTAGTAACCGGACCTCAAATCAATCTTTGAAAACACTGTGGCCCCTTTAACCGATCGAATAAATCATCAATCCTCGGCAATGGGTACTTGTTCTTTATAGTCACCTTATTAAGTCGACGGTAATCAATGCAAAGTCTCATTGAACCATCCTTCTTCTTCGAATAATACAGAGCACCCAGGGAGAGAAACTCGGTCTCACAAATCCTTTGTCCGTTAACTCCACGCAATCGAGCCTTCAATTCTTTTAATTCAATGAGCCATTCTATATGGAGCAATAGAGATCGGTGCAAAGGCGCAACAAATCAATAGCAAAATCTATCTCTATTCGGAGGCAACCTGGCAATTCCTCCGAAATACATCCGAAACTCACGAGACTATCGGATCGATTCAAATTTCAGGTTGGGCAACTCAATATTCATTACATAAGCTAGATAAGCTTCACACCCTTTTCTCATGTATTTACGTGCAGACATGTGCGAAATCACCATAGGCAATTTATTTGATTCATCTGTTTCAACCCACGAATTTCTCCATTTTCACATTTCAACTCTAGTGTCTTTTGTTTACAATCTACCTTAGCATCATACAATGTTAACGGTCCATTCCCAAGATAACGTCAAACTCACCAAATGGTAACAACATCAAGTTGGCGGAAAACAGTGACCTTGAATCATTAATGGGCAATTCTTGCAAACCTTGTCAACTAGCACATATTGGCCTAAGGGTTCGACACTTTAATCGTAAACTCAAGAAATTCAACAGCAACTTTTTATTGGATACTAAATTCATGCAAATATAGGAATGAGTGGACCCGGATCAATCAATGCAATAACAATAGTATCATAGAGAGAAAATGTACCAAGAATAACATCGGAGATGATGCATCTTCTCGCACGTATAGCATAAGCTCTAGCAGTGCTCTAGCTTCCGATCTTGCCGTTAAATCTTTCATCACAGCTTTACTACTAGTCCCACCTCCAGATTTCTCGGTGGTCTACCTCTACTAGCGGTGGTATTCATCTAGCACTCAAATCTTTCTTCTTTAACTTTCTCCGGACAATCTCTAATAAAATGCTCATGAGAACACTTTGAAACAAGCTCGCTCGGTCCCCAACACTCACCATAATGTTGCTCGCCACATTGCGACACTCGGGCTTTCTAGGTCGCACATTACCCACACTTGCCACCAAGTAGCTTGAGCTTTAGACCCGAATATGCTCTACCACGATCTCTGTGAATCCCCAATTGAAACTGTCATTCGAGGGTTTGTCTCTTTGGACCTCTTTGGTTGAGATTGAAATGGCTTGCTTATCTGTCTTTTTCGACATCTCGGGCCTCAATAGCAGCTTTTCTTCTTTCTTTGTTCAATTCTTGACTTTAAGAGCTCGATCAACCAATACTACAAATTCTTTCAACTCCAAAATTCCTACAAGCACTTTAATGTCCTCATTCAGCCCATCTTCAAATCTTCTACACATAATGGCCTCGGTGGACACACATTCTGGGGCATACTTGCTGAG
Organism: Gossypium arboreum; assembly: GCF_025698485.1. NCBI lineage: Eukaryota > Viridiplantae > Streptophyta > Magnoliopsida > Malvales > Malvaceae > Gossypium > Gossypium arboreum. The sequence goes on along the minus strand of NC_069079.1, from coordinate 66,229,896 downwards.
TCTTACAAATTCGCGTTCATACTGCTACGCACATTTTCCCTGCTTCAATTCAAGGAACTCCTTCCGCTTTTGATCAATGAATCGCGACTTATGTATTTCTTTCTAAATTCTTCCCGGAAGAAATCCCAAGTAACTTTTTCTTTTGGCACCACTGCAACCAAAGTCTTCCATCGGTGGTGTCGAATCTCTCAAAAGTGATCTGACACACTTTAAGCATTCCTCGGTGTACATGAGAGCTCATCAAATACACGGGTAGAATTTTCAAGCCGAAATTCCGCTTTCTCGGGATCATCATCGACCTTTGCTCTAAACTCTTCAGCCCCTTGTTTTGAATCTTGTCAACCGGAGGCTTGTTCATTCTTACCAAATCTATACCTTGAGCAAACTCTGAGAATCATCGAGGTATAGGAGGGGTGGAGGAGGTTGAGCATTTGGATTTGCTCGAATAAACTCAAGATACCAATTGTTCATCATTTGGAGAAAGGCATCCGAGCCTCATCTCCTTGTCTCAATGTCTCAGGTCTACTTTCCACAGAGCGGTCCCTTGTGCGGGAGCCGCGCATTACTAGCAACATCATCACCACAGTTCCTTGAGGATCCATTACTATATTAAAACAAAACACGCTTTAGAATAATCGAGTCACCACACTATCACAATATTTTTATGGCATGTATAGCTAGACTTTTACACACACTTTATTAGTCCGAGAACCGACTAAACCATAGCTCTGAAACCACTAAATGTAACACCCTTACCCGCTATCGTCAGGAGCAGATACAAGGTATTACCGAACATAATACCTACCATTAAACATAATCGAAATATAAATATGTCTTGAACAATATTAGCCAACTTTAATGGCTTGTACAAATTAGCTGGTCGAAATCTCAGTAACTAATATTTTAAACCTAGACAAATATGACACGTAACAAAATAATTAAGCCTACTATACATGCCATAATTCAAAACGTTTAGTTCAAATACCTAAAGTAGGATAGTGCGGATAGATCTTCACGACCCTTAACTCCCGAGCAAGCGGAGAACACTATAAGACAAAAGAGAGAAACAAAGTAAGCTTATAGCTTAGTAAGTAAGTATGTAAATACTAAAAAAAAATCTAACATGTTTACACAACAATTCAAGTACATCTACTTCACTATTCATTCCACTTTGATTAAGCTGTCTCTGCTGCGTCATATTCACTAAATAAATCATAACTCGAGTTACCAAACTTGAAATTCAAATCCGTAAAATTTCCCTGAATCTAGACTCATAAAGCTTTTTGCTAATTTTTTCTATAATTTTGGTTCAGCCGATTAGTACAGTTTATTAGTTAAAGTTTCCCTGTTACACAGCTCGACTGATCTGACCTCTGTTCACTACAAATTGAATTTCTCTCAGTACACAATTCAAACAACCCTGAAGTCTATTTCATTTAAAAATAGTCTCAATAAGGAATTTAGGCATGTAAACTATATTTCTTAATTTGCTTTGTACAATTTTTAATGATTTTTCAAAGTTGGAACAGGGGATCACGTATTCATCCTGAGCAAGTCACATACAATTGTAAATATCTCAAAATATAGAATTCCTTTGCTTGCTCTGTTTCTTTTATATGAAAGTAGACTCATTAAACTTTAATTTCACATCTCATTCAACCTCTAATTATATTCCTCCTATTTTTGGTGATTTTTCAAAATCACGTCACTGCTACCATCTAAAAACAGTTTTAATGCTAATTTCACTCTTTCACAAATTCTTTATGCTAACCTCATTTTATCTTATATTTGTATATACCACAAATCATTTTCACCATATTTCATTCACCATAAGTGTAGGTCCAAACCACAATGTCACCACAAAACCATCTCGTTGAACAATTCGGATCAATCCTCGATATTTAATGGTTTGACACACACCCCACCATCATACTTCGTTTAGTTCGGCTCTCTTGTACACATGGTGAACACTTAGTACCACTCATGCGACCTAGCCGATTTGTCTCGTAGCTCTCTTGTCTACATGGTGTCCGTCACTTGGAATCACGCATGCGACCCAGCTACATTTATCTTTCACGTAGCTCTCTTGTCTACATGGTGTCCTTCACTTGGAATCACGCATGCGACCTAGCTACATTTATCATTCACGTAGCTCTCTTGTCTACATGGGATACATCTCGTATCACACATGTGACCTAGCTACTACAGGGTGTCTCGTAGCTTTCTTGTACACATGATGTGCACTCGGCATCATACATGTGACCTAGCTACGCTCCATCTATTTTATTCGATTTTTCCAATGTTCAACCGGATCTCTCTCTATTATTTATTTTCATTCTTCCAATAGTCGATTTATACTTCAACATCAGCTAGTATATACATATAATAGGCTGAAATATAAGAATGTACATGAAATTATTGTAATATTTACATACAAACTTACCTTGGTGCAAAATGTGGAAATTTTGCAATTTAGTCCAAAACTTTTTCCTTCCCCGTTCGAGATCAATTCGCGTCTTTCTTGATCTATAATAACACATTTAGCTCATTTAATACTCATACTATTTATTTCAATCCAAAATCACATCATGGAAAAATTACATTTTGCCCCTAACTTTACAAAATTACATTTTGCCCCTAGGCTCGGAATTAATTTCAGCCCTTATTCTTATGTTTTATGATATGCTGAACATTTTCTCTTCTACAACCACATCAAATTCTCACTCTATCATATAGTTATGAACAATAGGTATTTTACCGATTATCTTGCTTTTACTCGTTTTCACTTAAAACCGAGTAGCACAAGTTATTTAACATAATTTAAAACCTCATATTCTATCATAAAACATCAAAATACACAAATTTCACCTATGGGTATTTTTCCAAATATGAACCCTAGGTTAAATTATTACTAGCATAAGCTTAATCGAGCTTCCGGATTCCAAAACGTAAAGAACATTAAAAGCGGGCTTGGAATCACTTACTATGGAGCTTGAAAATTGAAGAAACCCTAGCTATGGAGAGAGGGAGAATTCGCAGCAACTAAGGAGGATGATGACCAATTTTGTGTTATTTTTCCCATTTTATTTCATTTAATATCCAAATGACCAAAATGCCCCTCCTTACTAAACTTTCAAAATTCCTTCCATGTCCTAATTTTGTCCATGAACTTAAAATTGGTCAAATTGCTATTTAATACCTCCTAATTAATATTCCAAAACAATTTCATACTAAAAACTTCTGGGATGCAAATTTTTGCAACTTATTCGATTTAGTCCCTACTTTCAATTTAAGCACTTTAGGCATAGAATTTCATCACGAAATTTTCACACAATCATGCAATCATATCATAAACCCCAAAATAATTATAAAACAATTATTTCTATCTCAGATTTGTGGTCACGAAACCACTATTCCGATTAGGCCCTAATTCGGGTTGTCACATTTGATATATGAATTACATGGAAATGTGATGCACTTACAAGTATGTGTTCATAAACAATTGAGTTAAATGAGAAATATGAATTTGCTATTGTGTTTGTTATGATTCATATGAATGAATTTGTTTATAATTGTATTATGTGATAAGTTTATTTGTATATGGCTTACTAAGCTTTTGAAAGCTTACTTTGCATGTTTTTCATCCGTTTTATAGATATCGAAGCTACTAGAGGCTCGGGAATTGTCGAGGATCATCACCACACTATCAAACTCTATTTTAGTACCTTTTGAAAGTGTAAATTTTGAAGTATGGAATGTCTAGGCTAGACGTATTTGAGATATGTTTTAAATTGTGAAGTGTAAATTTAGCCATGTGATATGGCTTGGTTTGGTTGTGTTTATATATGACTTTTGAGTATAAACTATGTGATGAAATATTACTAAAATGATTTGTTCACAGATGGCCAAGAGAATTGGTCAAGTTGGTAAGTTTTTAGTATGGGCCTATTTTAAATTTTGGTAAGATTTTGGCATGAGATTGAACGAGTAAACTAAGGTTATAAACCTTATGTTTTGGTATGTTTTGGTATAGATTAATAGCATGAAATTGGTTGGCTATAATATGGCATGATTGGTGTATGATTTGGTTGTGAATTGGTTGAAAATTTGGTATAAAATGATTAGGTTTTGATGCTTGTAACACCCCAAACCCGGCCTAAAAGTTAGGCCCAATCTGGCGTGTCACATTGAAGTGTTTTTCGAAAACCATGTTCTCATTGAAAACTTTCTTACAACTTAAAACTTCTAGCCATTTTAAAACTAGTGAAAACCTCAGTTTACGTTGGTTTATTAAAAGTCATTCTCTTGTAAAACTTTATTACCTTTAAAACTTTATTTGTTGCGGAAGCTTAATTTAAAGTTTTGCAGAAACGTGATATTTTGAAAAACAGTTATTGTTTTGGAAAAGAAAACTGTGTTCTACTCCAGCAGTTATAAAACAATATATAAAATTCCAAATTTAGAACCAGAAATTAAAAGAGGCCATATTACAACCCAGATCAAATATAAGTACTTTGTAAATAGATAACTTAAAAGAAAATCAGAAACAATAGCAGTTATGTGGCCACCTCCGAGTCCCTCGCAGCACCGATCCTCCTAATGCTGGGGATTACCTGCACAGTTAATAAACGGGATGAGTTTACGAAAACTCAGTGTGTAATCCCCTCCTAAACTAAAACAGTTAGTAAACCGGCGAATTGAGTCGATGCAGGTTGGAGCCCGTTCTGATGTGAGAACAATGTGTGGGCCAAAGCCCAGTACAAAATCAGTACAATTGTAGTGGTCCTAAGCTCGTTACAGAATCACTTGGGTCTTAGCCCTTTTCAGAATCAAACCATATGCATAATGTAAAAATGTATGCTAACCCATCCCATCCAACCCTGGACTTGCCTCCGTCCAACCCTGCACTACCTGTAAGGAATAAATCACTCGCGCCATCCCTACACTTACAATGTTAGCACTGGTTGCAGTACTAAGTCAACAGAACAGCTTAAGGCCGTAAACAAGATAGCACATAGCCGTAAACATCGCAGCTACGCTGCCAGATAACAGGACGGCTGGAAGCTGTAAGCAGAATAGAACAATGGCACAAAGCCATCCATAACTGCATTATATTAGGCATATAGCCATCAACTAGAGTAACATAACTGGCACACAGCCCTAGGTAAATGTGATTGACACAAAGTCATCAATAATAATATATTGGCACATAGCCTTAGGCAAATACGTTTGGCACACAGCCATAATAGGTTGGCACAGAGCCATATATAGGTTGGCGCAAAGCCATAATCAAAATAATTTGGCTTTAAGCCATCGATAGCTGTATCATGTTAGGCACATAGCCATCAGCGATGGTAATATAGTCGGCACATAGCCTCGGGTAAGTATGATCGACACAGAGTCGTCAATAATCATATATTGGGTTTAAAAGCCACCGGTGGATCCACGATCGTCAAGCAACCATGCGATCCTTAATTTGTGGATCCACGGTCATCAAGCAACCATGCGATCCTCAATCGGTGGATCCACGGTTGTCAAGCAACCATGCGATCCTTAATTTCTTCCTCCATTTCATAACCCCCATCCATTTGCAACATAATATTATATGAATGTAGCAAATATACACACTCCATACAAAATCATACAAATCAAGTCACAACAGTCCAATCACAGTCATACATTCTCAGTCAAAACATAGTCAAATAAATCAAATTGTATTATTAGTGAGTCATATACCCTAGAGGGGCAGAACGGTCTTTTTACCTATTAGGGGTATTTTAGTCATTTCACCCTACAAGGGTGTTTTGGTAAATCTACAAACCAAGGGTATTTCGATAATTTTGCAAACCAATGGTATTTCTATAATTTTTAAAAGTCAAGGGTATTTCTATAATTTTGTAAATCAAGGGTATTTCTGTAATTTTCCAAATCAGGGTATTTTGGTAATTTTCCAAATCAGGGGTATTTTGATAATTTTACAAATCGAGGGTATTTTGATAATTTTACAAGTCAAGGGTATTTCGGTATTTTACAGGTCGAGGGTATTTCGGTATTTTACAGGTCGAGGGTATTTCGGTAATTCATAAATCAAGGGTATTTTGTTAATTTTACAAACCAGGGATATTTTGGTAATTTTGCTAATCGATGGTATTTTGGTAATTTTGTAAACCAAGGGTATTTTAGTAATTCTACCCTACAGCGGCATCTTAGTAATTTCCTACAGTGGCATCTCAGTAATTCTATCCTACAGGGGCATTTCAGTAATACTAGCCTACAGATATGAGATTCACATAGTCCAATCCAATATTTACTACACAATCATACAATTTATCCACTTGGGCCCACATGGCCCATCCCGGCCCATCGTGGCCCAAAGCAACCTAAGCCTACGAGAGCACTCATGATGGCCTCAACCATCACGTCAAGGCTCCCACACGTGCGCTCGCACGCTTGTGTGGCTGCCATCGCCGTGTGACCGGCGTTTGCCGTTGCACAACTAGAGTAGTGCGAAATACACACCTGTTTATGAGAACGCGCCGAAGTCCACAATCACCAACCTTGGTTAAGCAAGTATGAAATTGTAACGCCTCAAGCCCGAGACCGTTGCCGGAGTCGAACACGAGGTGTTAACAGACTTATTTCATTGTAAAACACAGTTCATTTAAAATTTCCAGACAAGCTGGCTAACTGCGTCACTGTCACCTTAAAAATCATATCTCGAGTTCCAAAACTCGAAAACAAGTTCCGTAAATTTTTCCTGAAACTAGACTCATATTTCCATCTAAAAATTTTTTTCTAGAATTTTTGGTCTGGCCAATTAGTACAGTTTATTAGTTAAAGTCTCCCCTGTTACAGGGTTCGACTACTCTGACCTTCATGCATTACGACTTAGATATCTTCCTGTACAGGGATTCAATACTTATGTTGTTTGTTTCTAAAGAAACTAGACTCGAAAAGGAATCTGTACATATAGGGCATGACTTCTAATTATCTCTGGTTAATTTATAGTGAATTTCCAAAATCAGAATATGGGATCCAGAAATCGCTCTGGCCCTGTTCACGAAAACTTAAACATCTCATAAACTACGGCTCATATGATCGTTTCGTTACTTTCATATGAAAATAGGTTCATCAAGGTTCGATTACATAACTTATTCCTTATTTAATTCTATTCCTACTATTTTTAGTGATTTTTCATATTCACATTACTGCTGCTATCAGTATCTGTATTTAAGGTAGACTTTACCTATTTCGTAATTTCCATGATTTAACTAGCCCTTTAACATACATAGCACAAAAATATGATCGTGATTAACCATTCCAATGGCTAATCATTGCCAAGCCTTTCCACACCTCTCAATAACCATATATATACAAAATGATTATAACGCTATGCTCAAAATATATAAGCCATTTTCACATGGCTATCCAAATATATACAATACCAAAGTACTTGACTAACAACAAAAGGGTAGTCCTATACATGCCATTTTCAGAGTTCATCTAAATGAGTACCAAAAGGGCTTTGATAGTGTGGATGACTTCGACTTTGACACCCCCGAGTCCGATAGCTGACGAACCAAAATCTATAAAACAAAGAATCAAAGAAACGGAATAAGCATTTAATGCTTAGTAAGTTTTGAGTAATGAAATCATGCACAATCAAGTATAGCATTCATACGACTAAACGAATAATTTCATATACACATATTCTCACAATCATACCTACTTCACATTTCCAACCCTTATATTCATACATAAGGAATCAACTTGACTAAAAGCCGGAAGCTTGTTAATCGATTGAGCGAATACTATTTAGATGGAATCAATTATTTCAATGCACATACGAAACATACCTCATCGTTGGGATTTTACGAGCGTATTAATTGAAATTATTACAGCAAGATCGCTCATTCCCAAACCCAAGTATCTTGAGATTTAGCGGATATAACCACTCGCACAAGGCCTTCGGGTCTTAGCCCGGATATGGTCACTAGCATAAATGCCTTCGGGACTTAGCCCGGATATAGTCGCTAGCACAAATGCCTTTGGGTCTTAGCCCGGATATAGCAACTCGTACAAATGCCTTTGGATTTTAGTCCGGATATAGTTATTAGCATAAAAGCCTTCGGGACGTAGCCTGGATATCATTCGAATAACCATGCACATATATCAATAAATCATGACACATCCATATTTCATTTTCATTACCAAAGCTCAAACACAAGACACTTATCACACTTACTAATTTCGGCTTAATAGCCACATACAAAGAGCATGATTGTGATTTGCTTATAACATGATCTAATCGAACCATAATCTAAGTTCCATTACTCGAAAACTTACCTCGGATGTTGTCGAACGATTTCGACGGCTATTCGATCACTTTTTCCTTCCCTTTATCGGATTTAGTTTTCCTTTGCTCTTGAGCTTAATTTAACAAATAAATTGATTTAATCATTTGAACATCAAAAAGAGAAACTCAAGGTACTTAGCCCATATATACATTAGACATTAGAGTCACATATATATGAAATCATGAATCAACCTCAACATATTAGCCCACACTCTCTTTTAGCTGATTATCTAAGCCAAGATAAAAGCATCAATATGCTTGCCTCTAACCGAATACATGCAACACCAATCTATCTCATGTGGCCGAATATGCATGTCTATGTTGAGGCCAATTATATACTTAATACATTCTACAAATATGGTTACTTGTATTGACTAAATACCATTTTGTTTCAAGTTCAAAACTCGGCTAATACCATATATACACTAGTAATCACATACTAACATTTGCACTTCACCTTAATAGCTAGCTTAGCAAACCTTAATTTAACATATAATTGTTCATAACAAAATTAAAGCATCCTCTCCATTCCATCAATTCAAAACACATACATTACTCAATAATATTCAAAGTCACATTCGGCCTTAGCACACAACTTCTCTACTTCATCTAACATGAACAACAACTATATTTCTCTTCTACTTCATACCATGGCGAATGCTTCATGAAGTTGCTAAGACCTACTTTTTTCAAATTCTCACACACACTCACATCCAATCCTTTTGTTGAGCACTCAAACTCTATCATCTTCATACCTTATCAACACAACATCAAACACCAACCAAGAAGACAACACCCATGGCCGAGTATCATCTCCCTCACATAGCAAAGATTTAAACCATGGGCTAGGTAGAACTCAAGCTAACAACTAAAATATACATGAATCTCATGGAGCAACATCAAACATACCTTAGCCTAGTTACATGCATGGCGAACCTCTTCAACCTTTCTTCTTCCTTCCTCCTTAGAATTTTCGCCAAAGATGTTAAAGGATGAACATTTTTTTTTCTTTTCTTTGTTTTCATCACTCTTCATCCCCTTATTTTATTACTAACTCTTTTATTTTATTCTTTCCAACATGAAACATTAACACACCATGTTTATAATATACTATGACCCATAGCATGGCCGGCCACTAGCTCAAATTTTGGGTAATTTGACATGCAAACCCATCATTTCTATAACATGCATTAATAGGCCACTTTACATTTGCCTAGCACATTTCTAAATTTTCTCACATAAGTCCTATTTACTAAAATTGTAACACCCCGAACCCGAGACCATCGCCGGTGTCGGACACGAGGGGTTAACGAGACAAATCCTCTTAAAGTACCGACCAATTTGGCATTTCTGGACAGGCTGGAAAACTGCATCACTGTCGCCTTAAAAATCATATCTCGAGTTTCAAAACTCGGAAACTGATTCCGTAAATTTTCCCTGAATTTAGACTCATATATCCATCCATGAATTTATTTCTAGAATTTTTGGTCTGGCCAATTGGTACAGTTTATTAGTTAAAGTCACCCATGTTACAGGGGTCGACTACACTGACCTTCGTGCGTTACAACTTGAATATCTCTCTGTACAGGGCTTTAATACTGGTGCCGTTTGTTTCTAATGAAACTAGACTCAAAATGGAATCTTCACATATAAGGTATGACTTCTAATTCTTTCTGGATAATTTATAGTAAATTTTCAAAGTCGCGACAGGGGACCCAGAAACCATTCTGGCCCCGTCTCACGAAATCTCGAATATCTCTTAAAATACGGCTCATATGGTCGTTTCGTTTCATCCATATGAAAATAGATTCATCAAGGTTCAATTTCATAATTTATTCACTATTTAATTCTACTTCTACTATTTTTAGTGACTTTCCATCTCACCTCGCTGCTGCTGGCAGCATCTGTTACTAAAGCAAACAATGACTATTTCATAATTCTTCCATGGCCAACTATTTCATCTTACGTAATGCAACTATGGCCACCTTATCAAAATTAAGGTTTCTAAGGCTCGTGACCATAGGTTTTAGAATCACACTCAACCGACCACATAGGCCATTTTCGCATGGCTTAAAGTTTACAACCCACAATTCAACAAAACAAAATAGCCTATACATGCCAAATGTTCTCCTAGTTCAACTACGAAGACAATACCAAAAGATTTCCAGCCGGTGTGATGACTTCAACGACGGTTCCGAACACATAAACGATACGAGTCCAAGAGACCTAAAATGGGTGACAAGAAAACACCGAGTGAGTTTATAACTCAGTAAGTCATAAGCATTCATCAACCAACCATTAATAAAATTATCACAACATGAAACGATAAACGAGGCTAGGTACTCCATCCATATCGAAACTATACTATAATTCCTCGGACCTTTCGGTTCAATCTCATACCAAGTCATACATCCACATTTCATATTCTATACAATAAGATATTTGAGGCATTTTCACACACCAACTCATTTTCACCACAATCATACAATTGCAATCATCACATAGATTTAAAGCTTACCAAGCTCAACCCGAGCATGAACATATTGCCTATTCGTCATGAGCTCAAGGTACTTACGATCCGCTGTCCGGATTAACCCGGTAATGTCGCACACTCAGTGCCAATTGTAATGCAAGAGCATATAGTGAATCCGCACACTTAGTGCTATATACATTCAGCTCGCACACTTAGTGCTATATAATCAAACTCGCACACTTAGTGCTGTACAATTTTAAACCCGCACACTTAGTGCCAATCTTGTCACCGTGTCCATTTATACCCGCACACTTAGTGCCGAGACCAATACCTTATGCATTTTGCTGCCTTTATACATTCAACAATGGCATCACTCCATACACATACATTTCCATTTACACATCAACTCATTTAAACACATTTGCATATATATTATGATCATTCTAATCGACACCAAATATATGCTTAATGACTTACCTCGTGTTGGGTAAAATAGTTCCAAGTCGGCTACTCGATGACCTTCGTCTTTCCCTTGCTTGATTCTCCTTCTTTAACTCCTTGAGCTTAATCAATAAATCACTAGTTTAACCATCTTGCTAAACATTCATAATTCAACTACACATGCATATGTATGCTTGTATATTCGGCAACCATTCTTACTAATCGCCCATTTGGTCGATTATACACCTAACCGAATATGCACCAAAAACTTGATTCAACATTACCTACATACTCACTTTAATGGCGAATATATATATATATATGTACAATGTCAACTAACATCTTTTAATCACCTAATTTCATCTCATGAACATTTAATCAAATTTTCCCAATCTAGCATATATTTTCACATCCATTTGTAACATCATGTACAAACACATATACACATATATCAAAACACAAATTTTTACCTATCATGCAACAAGCATAAATCGCACTTATGAGCATGCCATGGCGAATACATCCCACACCATCCCCTTTCAATTTTTGGTCATGGTTAAACAAAGAAAACTCCATGTCTTACTCAAGAATGCTAAAAGAAATTTCAAGAGTAGTCAATCCATCATTACATGCATCATCAACAAGCTTCACATTTAGCATGCAATGGCTTTAACACAATATCAACCTTGGCCAAATACCATTTCCATGGCATAACAAGGATTTGAACCATGGGCTAACATGAACATCAAGTTAGCAACTAAAACATGCATGAATCTCATGACACAACCTCAAACATACCTTAATCTTGACACAAGTATGACCAAATCTCCTTCTAGTTCTCTTCTAAACCAAGCATGAAGCAAAAATCCTTCCTTTTTCCCTTAGTATTTTCGGCCAAGATTTGAGAATGGATGAACAAATTTTTTCTCCTTTCTTTTTCCTCTACTCACGGCAACAAGGGGGGGCATCCATGCTCATTTTTTTTTCATTTCTTTATTTTTCTACATAATCCACTAACTAAACATGTTGGAAACATGTTCCCTTGCCCATATTCTTGTCATGGCCGCCACTCTTCCCTTTTTTGGGCAAATTGACATGCAAAACCACTCTTTTGCATGCATGTACTATTAGACCATTGTAAGATTAGCCTATCACCTTTCAACAATGTTTCATACAAGTCCATTTTAATAAATTCACATAGAAATGATCAAATTAATGCATGAAACTTTCACACATGCATTTACTAACATCATAAACATAGAATATAACTTTTAATTACTTATAAGACTCGGTTTAGTGGTCCCGAAACCACTTTCCGACTAGGGTCAAATTAGGGATGTCACAAAAATTCACCTACAATTAACAAAATTCAAATATGAAATTTTCACACATGCATATATACATATAATAAGCATCAAATATGACAGTTAATTATTTTTATGACTCGGTTTTGTGGTCCCGAAACCACTTCCCGACTAGGGTCACATTAGGGCTGTCACAGAAATAATCCCGCCTACAACCAGTGATCACCAATCCTTGGCACATCCTGTATTGAGTCTCCCTCACCAACTCATCTGGTTCTCTCTTTTTAAAGCCAGCTTCTAACCAATTCTCATGTTAGCTTCCCGATGTGGGATTACATTTAACCGTTAGGAAAATTCCTCATTCTTATGACCACTTCAACCACAGAGTTCCAGTCCAACTCCACCTCCTACACATCTCAAATAGAAAAATAAATACTACACTGTGCATCCCAAGACTTGAGCCTCAGACCTCACAGTTACACAACACGCCACCTTGCCACTCTACCACAAGCTCCCTTTGTGTCATATTTTATCCCCAATTAATTATAAGGTCTAAAGGCCAAAGTCCAGGTTCCCTTAAAAAAAACTAGAATAAATTGTAAGAGCCAAGGCTTGAACCCAGGCTCCCATACAACCTTAATGACGCCACAACCACTAGACCACATGCTTCCTTGTGTCATTTATTTAACACAATAATTTAAAAGGCCTTCATCCAAGCATCTAGGGTTTTATTCACTTAATACCAAATTTTTTGCTAAAGCCCAGGTTTGAACCCAAAACTTTTCCAACTCCTATCAGGACCCTTAACCACTTGAGCAGACTTTTAATTGTGTCATTTCCTTGCACAATTAAATACTTATATACAACCTCCTTACGAATTCATACTCAAGGCCTAATACTTCTAGGCCCAAATTCGGGGCATTACAATGCTTGTAGGGAGGACCCTTCATGGGTGGCATGTTGGCCTTGTAAATGGCCTATTTTTTTTTCCCACACGGGTAGGGACTCGGGGGTATGTCTCAACCGTGTTGCTCGAGGGCCATTTCGAAATGAGCCTAGGCAGACCACACGGACGTACACATAGGCATGTGCCAAGCCGTGTGGCCAAGTCAATTTCGAGCACGAGTTAGACACGTGAGCATGTGACTGGCCGTGTGATCCAAGTCAGTAGCCTCCTTAATTTTCACACGGCCTGGCACACAGGTGTGTCTTGTGGCCGTGTGGGCAAGTCAGTATGTATGCCCTATTTTGCCACGGCTGTGAGGCACACGACCTGTTCATACGGGCGTATGACCTTTGTAACTTAGAAAAATGTTTAAGTTTTGAAAAATTTTGTATCTACTTGGTTTAGCCTTAACCTCTTTCTAAAGCATGTTTAAGGTCTTGTTGACCTAAGAAATGGACTTTATGTTGATGTTTGATTATGATGCTATGATGTTTGTGAAATGAATGTGAAATGTTTCGATATGTCCGGTAATGCCTTTTAACCCTAGTCCGGCGATGAAAATGGGTTAGGGGTGTTACAAATGAGATTATTAGAATTGAATCTGATGATTTGAACAGCATACCAGTTGTGATCTCGTCTATGTTAGCTCAGAGATTTGTGAGAAAGGGGTGTGAAGCCTATCTAGCATATGTATTAGATACGAAAGTCACAAAAACAAAGATTGAATCAGTACCAATTGTATGCGAGTATTCAGATGTATTCCCCGAAGAGTTACCGAGTTTACCACCTATCTGAGAGGTTGAGTTTGGTATTGAATTAGTATCGGGAACAACGCTGATATCGATAGCTCCATACAGAATGGCCCCAACAGAGTTAAAAGAATTGAAAGCTCAGTTGCAAGAATTGACAGATAGAGGTTTTGCTAGACCAAGTTTCTCTCCCTTGGGTGCACTGGTGTTATTTGTGAAAAAGAAAGATGACACGATGAGAATGTGTATAGACTACCGACAGCTAACAAAGTGATGATCAAGAATAAGTACCTTTTACCATGAATAGATGATTGTTTGATCAGTTAAAAGGGGCAACAGTGTTTTTAAAAATTGATTTGAGATCGGGTTATTACCAGTTGCGAGTTAAAGATTCAAATGTGCCAAAGACTCCATTTAGAACAAGGTACGAACATTATGAATTTCTTGTTATGCCTTTTGGATTTACGAATTCACCTGCTATTTTTATGGACTAGATGAATCAGATTTTTAGGCCATATTTAGATTGATTCGTAGTTGTATTTATTGATGACATTTTGATTTACTCTCGTGATGAATCTGAACATGCTAAGCATTTGAGAATCATGTTACAAACTTTGAGAGATAAACAGTTGTTTGCAAAGTTCAGCAAATTTGAGTTTTGGCTACGAGATGTTAGTTTTTTAGGACATATAGTTTCAGCCGCGGGTGTTAGGGAGGTTAAATTAGCAATACGGAGGTTAAGAGCCCTACTATTAAGGAGTTGAGAATGGTTAACGAATTTCCTAATGTCTTTCCCGAGGAGATGCCTGGGTTGCCACCGAGCAAGGAAGTAGAATTTGGAATCGAATTGTTACCTGGTATGGCTCTGGTGTCCATCGCTCCTTATCGGATGGCACCAAAGGTGTTGGTGGAACTTAAGGCACAGATTCAGGAATTTTTGGATCGAGGATTCATCTGGCCAAGTGTGTCTTTGTGGCAAGCCCCGGTGTTATTCGTGAAGAAGAAAGATGGGATGTTGTAAATGTGCATTGACTACCGGCAGTTAAACAAGTTAACTATTAAAAACAAGTACCCTCTACCGAGAATTGATGATCGTTTTGATCAGTTAGGGGAGATTTATTTTTCTCGAAGATTGACTTGCATTCGGGGTATCACCAATTGAGGGTTAAGGAGGCGTATGTTCATAAGACAACTTTTAGAACTTGTTATGGGCACTACGAGTTCTTGGTGATGCCATTCGGGCTAACGAACACACCGACCACTTTCATGGATCTCATGAATCGAGTTTTCCAACCCTACTTGGATCAGTTCGTGGTAGTCTTTATAGATGACGTTTTGGTGTACTCAAGAGATGAGGATAAGCATGGTGCGCACTTAAGGACGGTGTTGCAGGCTTTGAGGGAGAAGCAGTTGTATGCCAAATTAAGTAAGTACGAATTTTGGCTAAGAGAGGTTACTTTTCTAGGACATGTGGTGTCAGCTGAGGGGATTAAGGTGGATCCTTGGAAAATCGAGGCAGTGTTAGAATGGAAAACACCCAAGTTAGTGTCGAAAATCTGAAGTTTTCTAGGCTTGGCAGGATACTATAGGTGGTTTGTTGAGGGCTTTTCAATAATTGCTGCACCGTTAACTAAGTTGTTAAGGAAGGGGGTACCGTTTGTTTGGACGGATAGGCAGCAAGAGAGTTTTGGAAAACTTAAGAAAGTTTTAACTGAGGCCCCTGTGTTGATTCAGCCAGTGCCTGGGAAAGAGTTTACTGTTTATAGTGACGAGTCGTATGTGGGCTTAGGATGTGTATTCATGCAAGAAGGAAAGGTGGTTGCGTATGCGTCACGGCAACTTAAGACTCACGAGGTGAATTACCCAACCCATGATTTGTAGCTAGCTATGGAGGTTTTTGCATTAAATATATGGAGGCATTACTTATACAGGGAAAAGTGTATAATTTATTCGGACCATAAGAGCTTGAAGTACCTCCTTACCTAAAAGAAGCTTAACCTTAGGTAGCGTAGGTGGGTGGAATTATTGAACAATTATGATTGCACGATTGAATACCACCCATGCAAAGGAAATGTGGTAGCCGACACGTTAAGTCGTAGGGTTAAGTCAGACTTGAGGGCTATGCTCGCCCGTTTAAGTTTGTTGGATGATGGTAGCTTGTTAGCTAAGTTTCAAGTAAAATCAAGGTGGATCGAGCAGATAAGGTGTACGCAATTGATGGATGAGACCTTGGGGTGCTCGTCTTAGAAATGTAGAGAGTGGGGAGACATCAGACTTTGGGATAAATAGTGAAAGAGTATTGTGTTTCCGTGAGAGAATGTGTATACCAAAGGATGATGATCTAAGGTAGTCCATTCTGCGGAAAGCACATAGCGGTCTCTACACAATGCATCCTGGTGGAAGCAAGATGTATCAAAATTTGCGTGAGCTTTATTGGTGGCTTGGACTTAAGCGTGAGGTTATAGAGTTCGTAAGCAAATGTTTAGTTTGTCAAAAAGTGAAAGCGGAACATCAGTTGCCTTCAGGGTTACGTAAAGATTCCACTCTAGAAGTGGGAAAGGATCACTATGGACTTTGTTAGTGGGCTACCCTTGACGCCTACTAGGAAAGACTCGATATGGGTTATAGTAGATCGATTAACCAAGTCTGCCCATTTTGTACCAGTTCGCACCGATTAATTATTGCAAAAGCTGGCAAGGTTGTATGTGGTAGAGATTGTAAGATTGCATGGAGTGCTAATCTCCATAATATTTGATAGGGACCCACATTTGACTTCACAATTTTGGAAGAAGCTACACGAGGCGTTGGTTATTACGTTGAACTTCAATCGACGTTCACCCTCAAACTGATAGACAGTCGAAAAGGGTGATTCAAGTATTGGAGGATATGTTAAAGGGATGTCTGATTGAGTTCTGAGGTAGCTGGGAGGATTATTTTTTGTTAGTCGAATTTGCATACAATAAAAGCTATCAAGCAAGTATTGGGATGGCTCCATATGAGGCACTGTATGGACGAAGGTGTCGAACTCTAACATGTTGGACGGAGTTGGGAAAACGAAGAGTTTTGGGCCCTGAGTTGGTAGCAGATACTGAGGATAAGGTGAAGTTGATTCAGGATCAGTTGAAGGAGGCCTCGGATAGATAAAAATCGTATGCTGACCTTAAGTGTCGTGAGATAGAGTATGTAGTAGGGGACTTAGTTTTCCTTAAGGTCTCTCCGTGGAATAAAGTGTTAAGGTTTGGATGAAAGGGTAAGCTAAGCCCAAGGTTCATTGGGCCATATCGAGTTGTAAGATGAATTGGGCCAATCGCCTACCAGCTAGAGTTCCTCCTGACCTAAGCCAGATCCACGACGTGTTTCATGTTTCCATGCTAAGGCGGTAACGCTCGGATCCTTCACATGTCGTGGCGGTCGAAGAAATTGAGGTTAGGCCAGACCTAACTTTCGAGGAAGAGCCCATACAAATAATTGATTGTGATGTTAAGATACTAAGAAGGAATTCCGTTCCATTAGTCAAAGTACTTTGGTGGAATCACAAAGCTGAAGAGGCTACTTGGGAACCTGAGGAAGCAATGCGACGTCAATATCCTCAACTGTTTGAATCAGGTAAAATTTCGAGGTCGAAATTTCTTTTAAGGGGTAGAGTTGTAACACCCCGAATTTTGGGCCTAGATGAAATGGGCTTTGGGTCTCATAAAATTTTTAAGTGAGCAAGAAATTGACAAAGGACATGTTGGCTTTAACGATTTAAGGAATTTGAAGTGTCGAGGTAAGTTGGAGAAGTTCTGTGTTCGAGTTTTGTGGTGGAGGAATTTTAATTTGATTATTAAAAGAATCAGGGTTGGGAGTAGTTGGGCTTTTAAATAAAGATAGGGGAAAATGGCATCAAAAAGCCTTGTAGAGGAGTGGCTAAGTGACGCCACTTAGGGTGTAGGGAGGTGGCGATAGTGGATAGCAAGGAGATCCGAGGTTCGAATCCTAGCTTAGTATTTTTTTTAGGAGTTTAATTTTGGCCTTCTAAAAGGTTGGAAGTGGCGTGAAGATGGACTCTAAGGGGAGTGTTCAGAAGAGAAAATTTAGGAATTAGATTAGGGAGTTATCAGGGAGAAAAATGAGGAGATGAGAAGGGGGAAGTGATGAAGCTGAATTGGGAATTGAGGGTCAGACAACTTGGCTAGAGGCTATAAATGTGTGCTGAGTTTGGGATCTTAGGCTAATGTCAAATTCTTCATTTTTTTTAAGTACCGATTGGCTTTTCCATCTTTGCTAGCTGATTCTTTTGCCATTCTTTATCTCTTCAGATCTCTTTTGATTTACCCTTTGGGTTAGCCGATTGTTTCTTCTACCCTTCTTCTTTAATTTGTGCCAAATAAACCTTATTCACCATATTAGTTTGAAAGCCTAAAAGCCGAATCTCCCTTGGGCCGATTACTCTTTTGGGGTAAGTACCTTATCTCTTTTTCGGCTAGTATTGTTAATACCGATTACTCCCCTCCCTCACTCTTTTTAAACAACTTTGGTAGGGAATTATATCGGATCTCGGATTTTAGCTCTCTGCCGAATTGCTCCTTAGGTGTTTTTCGGTTGTGGTAAGTATTTCTCTCTTATTAGCTAAGGTTGGTCAAATGGTCTTAAGTGAGATAAGGGGGTGAATTATGTTGGATGCTAGTCCCCTAGTATTTGGTTTTAATGAGTAAGATTAATGCAGATCTAGAGTGTACGTGATCAAGGAAAAGCTATTAGGGATTGGTGTTCAAGGTAAGGTTAAGGTGAGGTTTCAATTTTTGGGTAAGATATGTATTAAACATACGATTAATGGAAGGGTGATATCGTTTGTATGTTGGTGACTAAGGGAATCGCAGCATGCTTGCTTACCAGGTGTATACATACACTGCACACACAAGTAGATCGGCAAAAGCTGAAATGCCGAAAAGCCGAAAGTTTGACTACAGTAGTCTTGCAAGTGCGCAAACACTCGTGAGGAGAAAATAGATAGGTTATTTGAGGCCCATGGGCGACTCCATGGACTTGGGCTATGAATTGGCCAATCGGGCCAGAATAGGTGACCGTGGACAAGTCATAAGGTTCAGGTATGGCAATGGGTATATGCATGTCTAGGATTGGATCTAGGGAGAGCTTGGTACTTAAGCGGTCTTAATGACTCACCTCCTCTTCTTTGGAATCCTACCTAGTGCATATTATTCGTTCATCTTAGCTCACGGGATTTGTTAATGGGCCAAGGTAATTGAAAACCGTAATAATGGGAAAATTACCAAAATACCCGTAAGGGCGAAGATAACCAAAATACCCCTATGTGGATATGACTTGCATATCTGCTGCATACATATGATATTCTGCTTAGGTTGCATATGGGTTGGGAAATATGGAATGGAGGAAGTATATGAGGATCGCATGGTTGCTTGACAATCGTGGATCCACTGACGACTTTTAAGCCCAATGTATAAATAAAGGTAGTTCTGCAACTGGGCTACCGTGGATGTGTATCGGTTGGGTGGGTCGATATTTATATCCCCACATGATGTGTATTGGGGGACGGAGCTGGTGTGTAGCAGATGGATTATTGGGATGGGATTGCACTGCATTGTATTACATGTATGATGTATGGTGGTTGATGTATGCTTAATGTTTGTTTGAGGGATGTACACACTGGGTTTGTGAAAACTCACCCCCTCTTTTATTTTTCTCAGGTGATTCTTAGTAGGAGTTTCGATGTCTGGAGGGACTCTGGGTGGCCAGCTAGCAAGACAATTTGGATTCGTTTTAAAAGTATTTAAGTTACTCGTTTATTAAGTAATTTTGATTTAGTATGGATTGTAATAAGGCCTCCCTCTTTTGTTATTGTTTGGATTATTAAATTCATGCGTTGTAATTATAAGAATTGGAACATGGATTTTCTAAGCTATAGTTTTCTTTTAGTACTATGTTTCTGGAACTAAATTCTTAAATGATAAGTTTTCTTAAATCAAATGTTTTAAACAAAGCTTTCACAACTGAAAAGAGTGTTTTCATAAGTTAACTAAGGTTTCATATCTTAAGGAAGGGTTTTCAATGAAAACAAGGTTTTCGCTAAAACACTTCAATGTGACATGCCAGATTCGGCCATAGCGTCCAGGTAGGGTTTGGGGTGTTACAGCGGGTATCCGAGTTGACTCGAGCAAAATTTCTGCGATTATAGATTGGAAGCCTCCGAGAAATGTATTTGAAGTCTTTAGTTTTCTGGGACTAGCGGCTATTATAGACGATTTGTGAAAGGTTTCTTGATGATTATGACTCTGATGACACGATTGCTCCAAAAAGATGTTAAATTTGAGTGGTCAGAAAAGTGTTTGCAGAGCTTCGAACAGTTAAAAGCATTATTGACAAAGACACCAGTGTTAGTTCAGCCTGAGTTGGGTAAAGAATTTGTAGTTTTTAGTGATGCTTCGTTAAATGGCCTGGGTTGTGTTTTGATACAAGAAGGAAAATTTATAGCTTATGCCTCAAGACAGTTGAAGTCACACAAAAAGAATTATCCAACGCACGATCTAGAGTTAGCCACGATAGTGTTTGCATTGAAAATTTGGCATCATTGCTTGTTCGGTGAAAAATGTCTTATTTATACCAATCAAAAAAGTTTGAAATATCTGATGACTCAGAAAGACATGAATTTGCAACAACAGAGATGGTTAGAATTACTAAAAGATTATGAATTGGTGATTGACTATCCGAGGAAAGTAAATGTAGTTGTTGATGCTTTGAGCTAAAAGTCCTTATTTGCCTATGTGCTTTGAACACACAATTATCTTTTTCTGACAACGGTTTGATAGTAGCTGAATTGAAAGCAAGACAGTTATTTCTACAGCAGATTTGTGAGGCTCAAAAATTTGATAATGAATTGCAAGCAAAACGAGTTCAGTGTGAGTCGACTTCAGATTCAAAGTTTCGAATAAAGCCTGATGATTGTTTAATGTTTTGTGATAGAATTTGTGTACCAAGAAATTCAGAGCTCATTAAGAAGATTCTAAACAAAGCACATAGTAGTCATTTATCAGTACATCCTAGGAGTACGAAAATGTATAATGATTTAAAACAGTTTTATTGGTAGCATGGCATGAAACAGGATATCTCAGAATTTGTTTCAAAATGTTTGATTTGTCAGCAAGGCAAAGCTGAGCATCAAGTGCCGTCAGGGTTATTATAGCCCATTATGATTTCTGAGTGGAAGGGGGTAGAGTAACAATGGATTTTGTGTGACAGCCCTAAATTGACCATAGTCGGAAAGTGGTTTCGGGACCATAAAACCGAGCCATAAGAAAATAATTAACAGTCATATTTAATGCTTATTATATATGAACATGCACGTGTGAAAATTTCATGCTTAAATTTCAGTATATAGTATGTGAAATTTATCAAATAGGACTTGTGTGAGAAAATTTAGAAATGTGCTAGGCAAATGTTAAAGTGGCCTATTAAAGCATGTTAGAAAATGCTTGTACTTGCATGTCAAATTAGCCAAAATCTAGATGGTGGCGGCCATGCTATGGGTTAAAACATATTATAAATATGTTATGTTAACATTTTGTGTTAAAATAATAAAATAAAGGATATGGGTAATAAAATAATAGTGGTTAGTACGAGGAGAAACCAAAGTTAGCTTAGGTTGCTCCTCCATTGCCGTAACTAGAGGAAGAAGATGAAGAAAAATTCGCCAAGGTGGTTCTCTAGATTAAGGTATGTTCAATGTTACTTTTGAAGTTTATACATCCCTTGGATGATTAGTCTAAATTCTATCTAACTCATGGTTGGATTTGGGGTTGTTGGAGAGTTAGGATTCGGCTAAGAAGCTTAAAAATTTTAGTTGATGCCTTGATGCTATTAGCATGTTAGATATGTGGATGTGTTAAGTTGCTGGTTATGTTAGCATGAAAGTTGACATTCTTATCTCATTTTGTTTGGAGGTGCCAAATTTAGATTTAAGAAGAGAATGGGTAATCGGTTGTGCTTGGTAGAATGGTGGATGAGTTGCTGAATGTGGTCTTTGGTTTGGGCATAAGAAATAATATTATGCATAGGTTTCGGTTTTGGTAGTACTTATATAATTATAATTAGTTCATTTTGATTGTTTGGCATGAGGTGATAAGTAAAAGTTTAAAGGTAGCTTAAGTTAATTGATACTCGCTAATGATTTCGAATTGAAGCTTTGTTAAGTTGTGAAATGAGTGGCCGAGAGAGCTATAGACTATTTCCGGATGTATGTTCGGTTAATAGAGTCTCCAAATTGATTATATGTGTGTGTGCTATTAGAAATTCAAAGGATTTTCGGCAGAATGTGGTTAGGGTTAAGTCATGAGAACTTGGGGTATTCATATTTGGACCTTAAGATTTTGTACACTATGGCTATGTGAGTTAGGTGTTAAATAACTTAATTATGTGTATGTATGACCAAGTATAATCGGCCACATGAGTAAAATGAGTTTGATACGTGATTGCGGAATGTGATTAACAAGTAAACCTTATTGGTAAAAATATTTAATACTTCTACTTGTATATATATTAAGCTCAAGGGCAAGGGGGATCAAAGTTGGATCGGGGAAAAGAGAAAGCAATAGAGTAATCAACCTACAACCGTTCCAAGATACCGAGGTAAGTCTTTGAGTAATGGAACTTAGTTTATGATTTGATTATGTCATGACATATAAGCATAACAAATAAACGGTGATATAATGATCCTACTTGAATTGTATATCGGGGTAATTAGTTATACTTATGACTAGTAGCCGAATGTGCATAGAGATCATGTTATAAAGCCAATCAAAATCATGCTCTTTGTATGTGGCTATTGAGCCGAAAATGGTAAGGGTTGATAAGTGTCTTGTGTTTGAGTTTTAGTAATGAAAATGAAATATGGATGTGTCATGATTTATTGATATATGTGTATGATTATTCGGATGATAACTGGACTAAGATCCGAAGGCATTTGTGCTAGTGACTATATCCGGGCTAAGTCCCGAAGGCATTTGTGCGAGTTACTATATCCGGGCTAAGTCCCGAAGGCATTTGTGCGAGTTACTATATCCGGGCTAAGTCCCGAAGGCATTTGTGCGAGTTGCTATATCCGGCTAAATCCCGAAGGTACTTGGGTTTGGAAATGAGCGATCTTGCTGTAATAACTTCAATTAATACGCTCATAAATCCAAACGATAAGGTATGTTTCGTATATGCACTGGAAAGGTCGATTCCTTTTTAAATAGTATTTGCTTAATTGATTAACAAGCTTCCGACCTTTAGTTAGGTTCGATCCTGAGTGCATGAATATAATGGTTGAAGCGTGAAGTAACCTTGATTGTGGGAATATGCGTATATGCAATCATTCATTTAGTCTTACGAACGCTATACTTTAGTTGTAAATAATTTCATTACTTAAAACTTACTAAGCATCAAAATGCTTATTCTGTTGCTTTAATTCTCTGTTTTATAGATTTTGTTCGTCAGCTATCGGACTCGAGAGTGTCAAAGTCGAAGTCGTCCACACTATCTAAGCCCTTTTGGTACTCTTTTAGTTGAATTTTGATAATGGCATGTATAGGGCTGACCCTTGTTGTTAATTAAGTATCTTTTGGTAATGTATATTCGTATAGCCATGCGAAAATGGCTCGTATATTTTGAAGTATATCATTACGGTCTTATGATATGGTTATTAAGTGGTGTGGAAATGTTTGGTAAAGACTAGCCATTGGAATGGCCGATCACGGTCCTATTGGGGCTACGTACGTCATGGCTAATCGTGATTATACTTGAAAATAATGTATGTCAATTTACTAATGGATTCATGGAAAATTATGAAATAGGTAAAATTTACCTTAAAATAGATGCTGACAGCAGCAGTGATGTAAGTTTGAAAAATCACTAAAAATAGTAGGAATGTAATTAAATAGTGAATAAATTATGTAATCGAATCTTGATGAGTCTATTTTCATATGAAAGAAACGAAATGACCATATGAGCTTTATTTTATGAGATGTTTAAGTTTTCGTGAAACAGGGCCAGAGCATTTTCTGGATCCCCTGTTCTGATTTTGAAAATTTACCATAAATTAACCAGAGACAATTAGAAGTCATGCTTTACATGTATGGATTTCGTTTTGAGTCTAGTTTCATTAGAAACAAACGGCATAAGTATTGAAGCTCTGTAAAGGGAGATATCTAAGTCGTAATGCATGAAGGTCAGAGTAGTCAAACCCTGAAACAGGGGAGACTTTAACTAATAAACTGTACTAATTGGCCCGACCAAAAAGTCTAGAAACAAATTTGTGGATGGACATATGAGTCTAGTTTCAGGAAAAATTTACGGAATCGGTTTTCGAGTTTTGGAACTCGAGATATGATTTTTAAAGTAACTGTGATGCAGTTAGCCAGCTTGTCTGGAAATTTTTAAAATGAACTGTGTAAGTAAATGAATTAAGTCCGTTAACACCTCGTGTTCGACTCCGGCAACGGTCTCGGGTACGGGGCGTTACATTTTGTACCGAGTTTGCCTTTATCTCCAAGAAAGAAAGATGTGATCTGGGTTGTTGTTGATAGATTGACGAAATTAGCTCATTTTATTTTTGTACGTATGGATTACTTACTTGATAAATTGGCTGAATTTTATATTTAAGAGATTGTTCGTTTGCACGGAGTGCCACTATCTATTAATTCGGATAGAGATCCGAGATTTACTTCGCGATTTTGGAAAAAATTGCAAGAAGCTTTGGGTTCAAAACTGCATTTTAGTATTGCATTTCACCCACAAACGGATGGCCATTTCCAAACGAATTATTCAGATACTTGAGGATATGTTGCACTGTTGTATTCTTGAGTTTGAAGGTAGCTAAGAGAAATATATACCACTGATTGAATTTGCTTATAACAATAGCTTCCAATCGGGTATAAAGATGGAGAGACTGAAGAAAAAGTGAAAGAAATTCGCAATAGTTTGAAAGCAGCGTCAGATCGACAAAAATCGTATGCAGACCTGAAATGAAAAGATATTGAGTTCCAGATCAGGGATAAAGTGTTTTGAAGGTGTCACCGTGGAAAAAGATATTGCGGTTTGGTCGGAAAGGGAAATTGAGTTGCGATTCATCGGACCTTTGAGATTACCAAACGAGTTGGGCCAGTGGCATATCGGCTATCTTTGCCATCTGAGTTAGAAAAGATACATAATGTGTTTCATGTGTCGATGCTACGAATATATTGATCTGACCCTTCACATGTCATTTCCCCGAACGAGATTGAAATTTAGTTTGATATGTCATATGCTGAATAACCGATTCGAATTTTAGCTTGTGAGGTTAAAGAGCTGAGAAATATGGAAATTGCATTAGTGAAAGTATTATGGCATCGACACGGGGTTGAAGAAGCTACATGGGAACCCGAGGATGCTATGAGAAAAAAATACCCGAATCTCTTCACTGGTAAGATTTTCGAGGATGAAAATCCTTAGGGGAGAGTTGTAACAGCCCGGTTTTACCTAAATCAGAACAGTGGTTTCGGGACCAAAAATTCGATGTCGAAAAATTATTTTCATATTATTTTATGTGTTTATAGTATGAAAGTATGAATTAGTGAAAATTTCGTGAGTTAAATTTATAGTTTGAATGGTCAATTTGAGGAAAAAGTACTAAATCGCGTAAAGTGTAAAATGTGGATTCTAATAGTTAAAAGGGTTTAATAGCTATGAAATTAAAAAGTTGAGGTATTTATGTGGTAATTATACCATATTTTAATTAAATGGACAAATGTGGACATGTATTAAATGAATTTGAAGTTAATAATTTAAGGTTAAATAGGTAATTAGTTAAATATGTTTAAATTAATTTATGTAAAATGGTTGTATCATCTTCAACCTCATTTTGTTTGATCGAATATTAGAAGAAGAAAACCCCATTTTTGAGTACTTCCATTTGGTTACAACAATTGCTAGCATGTAAGTCCATTTTGCTTGGTTTTTAATGATTTCTATGTTTTTGTAATTGTTGCAACTTAATCTAGCTAGCCCGTACCTTAGATTTTAAAATTGTTCAAGATTTTGAGAGTTTCCATTGTTGAATCTATGTGTTCTTTGATGTTTGATGATAGATTATGAAAGCTTGATGATAGTTTTACATGTTTGGTAAAGTGATTTTTGACAAAAATGTCAAATAGGGATTAAATTGTGAAATATGTAAATTAAGGGGTTGAATTGTGAAATAAATGAAATTTTTAGATTGTTAGGGACTTATATGTAATTCGACCAAGCTTGGGTTTAATGAAAATTTATGAATTTTGTGTATTTGTGAAATAGGGACTAAATTGAGTAAATGTGAATGTTTAGGGGCTAATATGCAAATATGCCCAAATGTGTTTTTTTGGACTAAATTGAATTTGTAGATGATTAAATGAGTTTATTTTGAATTCATAAAAATCAGGAAAGAAAGAATTTGGATTTAGATTGGGGGAAAAGCAAGGTTGTCGAATAGTCGATCTGATCCGTCAATTTCGAACACGAGGTATGTTCGTATGTGATAAACATTGTTACAATTATGCTTTTAATGCTTTGATATTGCATTAATTGTATATATGAGACTACGATCATGTTCAATGATAAATTGACAATGTTTAGCACTTAGTGTGTAGTTTGAGATAGCTTCGGCTATATATAACACTTAGTGTGGGAAACATTAAGTAAGGCACTTAGTGTGTAGAATTATAATAACTTCGGCTATGCGATGGCATTTAGTGTGCGAAACATCGAGTAACACACTTAGTGTGCGGAATTATAATAGCTTCGGCTATACGATGGCACTTAGTGCGCAAAACATCGGGTATTCGACAGTGCTACAGGAAAGTATGAGTTCGTTATGAATTTGTACAGGTTTGTACATGTAAGTTTGAAGATCAAATAGAAAAGATTATGACTTTGCATATTAGTATATGAATAAGTTATGAAAGGTTTGATTTTATCATGAATGATACATTAACTTGTTTAAATTGATGAATCGTATTTTATGAATTGTTGAGTATATTAGTATGAACTTACTAAGCTATGAAGCTTACTTGTGTTATTTTTCTATGTTTTTAGAGAATCAAGGCTAGCTCGGATCCGGAAGTCGTCGGGAACATCAACATCGCACTATTTGACATCTATTTGGTACTTTTGAGTTGTGTATATAAGTATATGGCATGTATAGGCTTGTGTCATTTTGGTATGCTTGATGGATGTGTTTTTTGACCATTCAAGTTGGCATAAAATGATGTACTTGATGATGCTTGTGATGGTACAAATAGTTCTATTTTTAATGTTTGGTATTCAACCTATATTGAATGAATGGGATTGAATTGACTATGTATGTTTGGATTGGTTTTTGTTAAATGAATTATATGTGTGAATTATGTTTTGTGAGACAAGTTAAGTTGATAGTTATTTGAATAGGTGAATGGTAAGGAATTGAGTATAAAAATTGATTGAAATGGATATGATATGATTAAGTATTGGTTGATGAATTTTGGCTACAAAAATTGTGTCTTGAAATGGTGTCATTTTAGTTTGAATAGGTATGTGCTTAAAAGGTGGAAAATTAGCTTAGCAAATTGCCTATTTTTGTCCACACGGGCAGAGACACGGGCGTGTGTCTCAGCAGTGTGCAACAACGGTTAGGTTACACGGTCGTGTGTCCCTTGGTGTTGAAATTGAATTGAAGTTAGTATGCTCTACACTGTCTCACACATGGGCGTGTAACTGGCCATGTGGTATAAGTCAGTATACCCTTTAAATGGCACACGGCCTAGCACATGGGCGTGTGCAGCAATTTTGAAGGGCATACAGGCTGGACACACGGGCGTGTGGTTGGCTGTGTGACACAAGTCTGTACACCCTCCAGTTTTCACACGGCCTGGTACACGGGCGTGTCCTCGGCCATGTGATGCAAGTCAGTATGTATTCCCTGTTTCCACACGGCCTAGGAAAAGAGCGTGTCTGCTAGCTGTGTAAGGCACATGGCTTGTTCACACAGGCATGTGTCCCTTATATGATGAAGAATTTCTAAGTTTTCTGAAATTTTTGTATGTTATTGGTTTAGTCTCGAACCACTTCTAAAGCATGTTTAAGGCAGCCTCTTAGTGTAACGCCCCAAAAATCCCGAAATCTTAAAATTTTCTTTTTGTGCTTAATAATTTTGTTTAAGTGCTAATTACGCAAAGGTAGGTCTTGGTCAAGGTTTGAGTTCGAATTAAGGGGTAGAAGAAATTATAAGTTAATTATTAAAAGAATCAGGGTTGGCAAGTAGTTGGGCTTTTAAATAAAGATAGGGAAAATAGCAACAAAGAGCCTAGTAGAGGAGTGGCTAAGTGACGCCACTTAGAGTGTATGGAGGTGGCGTTAATAGCTAGCAAGGAGATCCAAGGTTCGAATCCTAGCTTAGTGTTTTTAGAAGTTTAATTTTGACCTTCTAGAAGGATGGAAGTGGCATGAAAGTGGACTCTAAGGGGAGTGTTTAGGAGAGAAAATTAAAGAAAGGATCAAGGGGTTATCAGGGAGAAAAACAGGGAGAAGTGATGGAGCCGAATGGGGAATTAGGCATGGTAAAATTCAGCTATAAGGCTTATAAATAGGTGCCAAATGCTAGGGTATGAAGCTAATGACTGAATTTCCTTCATCTTGTTACCAGAAACTGTTTTCTCTAAAAGTTGAAACCCTCTACCTTTCTTTTCTTTTTCTCCTTCCTTGTGTTGAATTCTATTCTTCCTCTACCTCATTGCTGACTTTTCTTTCTTTTTCCTTGGAGCCGAATAACTCTTTTTTACCATACAAATCGCACGGGCAGAAACCTTCTTGGCTGAATACTCTTGGTGCCACCAACACCCTTTCTAATCGGTCAAGCCTAGTGTAAGTGCTTTGTTCTCATAATCGGGTTTTGCTAAGTTTTGAGTATACAGCCCCTCACTTCTTCTAATTGGTTTTGGGTAGGAATAGGTAACGGATCTCAGTCCTTGGATCTCTGCTGATTTGCTCCTTCGGTGAGAGACTTTGGTAAGTGCTCTTGATCTTGGTTGGCCAAATGTTCGTAGTTAAGGTAATGGGACTTGTGTTGGGTACGAGTCATCTATTATTCCAGTTTAATAGTTAAGATTAATGCAGATCTAAAGAGTACGTGATCAAGGAGAAGCTATTTAGGATTTGTGTTCAAGGTAAGGTTAATGTGAGATTCTGGCTTTTGGTAAAGTATTCGATAAGTATGTAAGGTTAATCTTTGAGTGATATCTATTGTAGGTTTGGGATAAGGAAATCACAGTACGCTTGCCTACCAAGTGTGTACATACAC
The DNA here is from genome assembly GCF_025698485.1 of Gossypium arboreum. NCBI lineage: Eukaryota > Viridiplantae > Streptophyta > Magnoliopsida > Malvales > Malvaceae > Gossypium > Gossypium arboreum. The sequence goes on along the minus strand of NC_069079.1, from coordinate 66,200,287 downwards.
TGCACAAAGACAATGAATCAGCAAAAGTCGAAATGTTGAAATGCTAAAAAGCCGAAAGTTGGGCTACGGTAATCACATGAGTGTGAGAACACTCGTGGAGAGGAAATCGATAGGTTGCCTGAGGCCCACGGCAATTCCGTGGACTCGGGTTGAGAATTGGCCAAATGGGCCGAAATGGGCTAAATGGGCCTATAATTGGCAAAGATTGATAAATGATGCTATGTGTTCAAAAATTTGTATGTGAGCATGAATATAATATGATTTGGGCCATTTGAATATGAACTGGGCCAAATGGGCCATTTGAATAAGATTGGGCCTAGTGGTCCATATGCATGTATGTAGGGGTATTGGGCCTAGTATATAATGACTACATAAAACTTAATTAATTAATTGAAACCGTAGACAAGTCATAGGGTTAAGGTGTGGCAAGGGGTATATGCATGTCTAGGATTGGATCTAGGGAGAGCTTGTTACTTAAGCGGTCTTAATGACCCACCTCCTATTCTCTGGAATCCTACCTGGTGCATAGTATTCATTCATCTTAGCTCGCTAGAGTGGTTCATGGGCCAAGGTAAGTGAAAACCATAATTAAGGGAAAATTATCGAAATGCCCCTAGGTGTTGAATGTAAGTTTTATGGATGTGACATGCATACACATGATGTTCTGCTTAGTTTGCATATGGGGTGGGAATTACGAAGCGGAGGAAGTATATGAGGATCGCATGGTTGCTTGACAATCGTGGATCCACCGACGGCTTTTAAAGCCCAATATGTAAATGAAGGTAGTTTCACAACCGGGCTACCATTGGTGTGTGGGCTGGGTGAGTCGATATTTATATCCCCACATGGTGTGACGGGGGACGGAGCTGGTGTGTAGCGGATGGATAATTTGGATGGGATTGCATTGCATGTTTGATGATTTCTCTTTGAATGCTTGTTTTTCATAAAAGGTTGTACACACTGAGTTTGTGAAAACTCACCCCCTCTTTTATTTTATTTTCAGGTGATGCTCAGTAGATGGTTCGACGTTTGGAGGGACTCTGGGTAGACGACTAGCAAGATAATTCGGACTTGATTTTTTTTAAGCATTTAAGTTTTTATTTCTTTTTAAGTGTGTTCAGATCATATTGTAATAAGGTTTTCATTATGTTATTAATACTTGAATTATTATTATTTCCATTGTAATTACGAGAAGTTGAACATGGGTTCCTAAATTATAGTACGTTTTCTACGTTTCCGCAACTTATTTTTTAAATGATAAGTTTTCTTAAATCAAATGTTTTAAATAAGGCTTTCGAAACTAAAAGGTGTGTTTATTGTTAAGTTAATTAAGGTTTCTTTTGTTTAAGAAGGGTTTTCAATGAAAACACAGTTTTTGCTAAAACACTTTAATGTAACACGCCAAATTCGGCCATAACGTCTGGGTCAGGTTTGGGGTGTAACACCCCTTACCCGTATCCATCGTAGGAACAGGGTACGAGGTATTAACAAATTATAGTATATACTATTAAATAAAACCCAACAAAAATATGGTGTGCAATTTGATCATGAATCATTATAACATATGCTATTAACAATACAACCCAATTTCAAAGGCTTCGTACAAAATGATTAGTTTAATACTATAAGTAGTATTTTAAACCTAGACAATTATGACACGTAACAAAATAACTAAGTCTGCTATACATGCCATATTTCAAAATGTTGAGTTCAGATACCAAGAGTATTGATAGTGCGGGCGGATCTTCAACGATCTTAACTCCTGTGCTAGCTGGATGACACTATAAGACAAAGGAGAGAAAAGAAAGTAAGCTTATAGCTTAGTAAGTAAGTATATAAATAATAGATAAAGAATCTAATATGTCTACAACATAACTCAATTATATCATATTTTTAATTTTTTTACTATTTACTCCGGTTTGATCAAGCTGTCCCTCCTGCATCATGATCACTAAATAAATCATAACTCGAGTTACGAAACTCGAAATTCAAATCCATAAAATTTCCCTGAATCTAGACTCATAAAAATTCTTACTAATTTTTTTCTAGAATTTTTGGTTCAGCCAATTAGTACAGTTTATTATTTAAAATTTCCCCTGTTACACAGCTCAACTGATCTGACCTCTGTTCACTACGAATTGAATTTCTCTCAATAAAAAATTCAAATAACCATGAAACCTGTTTCATTTAAAACTAGACTCAATAAGGAATTTAGGAATATAAACTATATTTCTTGATTTGTATTTTACAATTTTTAATGATTTTTCAAATTTGGAAGAGGGGATCACATAGTCATTCTGAGCAAGTCACACAAAATTGTAAATATCTCAAAATATAAAATTCCTTTGCTTTCTATGTTTCTTTTATATGAAAATAGACTCATTAAGCTTTAATGTCACATCTCATTCAACCTCTAATCAAATTCCTTCTATTTTTTGTGATTTTTTAAAATCACGTCACTGATACTGTCCAAAATAGTTTTAATGCTAATTTCACTCTTTCACACATTCTTTGTATAACCTCATTTTAACTTATATATAAATATATCACAAATCATTTTCACTACATTTCATACATCACAAGTATAGGCCCATGACTACAATGTCACCACAAAGCCATCCCGTTGAACAATTCGGATTAATCCTCGATACTTGATGGTTTCAGCACACATCCCCACCATCATATTTCATTTAATTCGGCTCTCTTGTACACATGGTGAACACTTAGTACCACTCATGTGACCTAGCCGATTTGTCTCGTAGCTCTCTTGTCTACATGGTGTCCTTCACTTGGAATCACGCATGTGACCTAGCTACATTTATCTCTCATGTAGCTCTCTTGTCTACATGGGATACATCCGTATCACACATGTGACCTAGCTACTACATAGTATCTCGTAGCTTTCTTGTACACATGATGTGCACTCGGCACCATACATGTGACCTAGCTACGCCCCCTCTATTTTATTCGATCTTTCTGAATGTTCAACCGGATCTCTCTCTATTACTTATTTCCATTCTTCCAATAGTCGATTTATACTTCAACATCATCTAATATATATAATAGGCTGAAATATAAGAATGTAAATGAAATTAATGTATTATTTACATACAAACTTACCTCGGTGCAAAATATGGGAATTTTACAATTTAGTCCATAACTTTCTGCTTCCCCCGTTCGAGGTCGATTCCACGCTTTTCTTGATCTATAACAACATATTTAGTTCATTTAACACTCGAACTATTTATTTTAATCCAAAAATCACATTATACAAAAATTACATTTTGCCCCTAACTTTACAAAATTATGATTACGCCTCAAGGCTTGGAAATTTAATTTCAGCCCTTATTCTTATGTTTAATGACCTACTATCATTTTTCTCTTCTATGGCAACATCAAATTCTCACTCTAACACATAGTTATGAACAATAGGTATTTTTATCGATTATGTCGTTTTGCTCGTTTTCGTTAAAAATCGCTTAGAAAAGATCGTTCTCCTAACTTCAAACATTCATATTCTACCATCAAACAACACAATACATGCCTATCATTCATGGGTAAATTTTTAAACATACACCTTAACTCGAAATAATGGTAGAAATAAGTAAACCGAGCTACGAGGATTTCAAAAATGTGAAGAACATTAAAACGGGCTTGAAATCACTTACTATGAAGCTTGAAAATTGAAGAAACCCTAGCTATGGAGGAGAGCAAATTTCGGCAGCAACTAGTGAAGATGATGACCAATTTTGTGTTATTTTTCCCATTTTATTTCATTTAATATACAAATGACCAAAATACCCTTACTACTAAACTTTCCAAAAATTCCCTCCATGTCCAACTTTTTTCCATAACTTAGGAATGGGTCAAATTGCTATTTAAGACCTCCTAGTTAATATCCCAAAGCAATTTTATACTAAAAACTTCTAAAACACGAGTTTTACAATTTATTCGGTTTAGTCCCTAATCTCAACTTAAGCGCTCAATGCATAGAATTTCATCACGAAATTTTCACAAAATCATGAAATCATATCATAAACCCCAAAATAATTATAAAACAATTATTTCTATCTCGAATTTGTGGTCACGAAACTACTATTCCGATTAGGCCCTAATTCAGGTTGTCACATGGGGTGTTACACTTAGGACCTTATAAGGGACAATGTGATTGTTTTGAATTGATGTATGAGAATGAATGCTTGAGGTTGATAAATGTAAGCTTTGTGTTATGTTTTGATCGGTAATACCTTGTAACCTTGTTCTGGCAATGGATACAGGTTAAGGGTGTTACATGTTGCACTCCTTAATGCAACTAGAGTAAAGATTTTCCCTTTTTGAGATTTAGCAATTTCAACTAGCTGAGGAGATGGTCAAGGCCCAAGAGCAACAGGCTTAATATTGGACTTATGTGAGGAGCAGAGATTTGGGTTTTAAACGACCCTTGTAGAAGAACTTTACAAAGCTGATGCCAGAATTCCTTGCCTTCCCCATCTCTTTGCTCCCAACGCTTGAAGTTGCAGAGGAGCCAGCTTAACTTTTACTGCCAGAGTAGAATCCACAAATTTCGGAACCACTACTGATGAAGGGGGAACTGTTGCTGAGCAGCCTAAAAAGACGACATCATTAAATCTTAAGAAAGAAGAAGAAGAGAAAGATGAAACTGCCACTGCCACTACTACCACCACGAAAAGTAAGGACCCTGTTCCACCCACCCCACCAGCTTACACGACTGCACAAGATTGTGACATTGATTATCTTATTGATAAGCTCACGGAAATTGATAATGAAGGGGATGAAATGAACCCTATGAAGAGGAAGCTGCGGTATAAAGTCAATGGTTATAAATCCACTCATAGGGCTAAATGAAGTAACTACACTCCAGTCCAAGCCAGTGAATTTTTTTTTCTCTGCCTCATGCATTTTATTTCTTTTATCATGATAGTTTCTATACATATTTATATTTTGGTTTCTCCGTTCCATATCTGCACATGCATTGAGGGAAATGCATCCTTTAGGTTTGGGGGTGCATTGTGAATTTAGGCTATATTATATATCTAGTACGTATGCTCATTCTAGTCTAGTTAAATTTGTTCTTCCACTACCACGTAACTACTAAGTACTGTTTTGCCTATGCGGAGTACAATCTTTACTTACGATGTTCAATGATGAGCTTAAATTCTTTAATACACTTAGAACATGTGAGAGGGGATTAGGTGAATTTAGCTTAGGTTAGGTTGCTTGAAGATTTCCTTCTAAAAATGAGATATCTTAGCCTCAATTATTTTTGGACTATAGCAAGTTTCTTTTAATTAACTTAGATTCTTTTGAAGCAAAACTCAATCACATTGCCACAACATTACTTAAATAAAGGACAATAGACACTCCAATGCTTAAATTTGCCAAGTAAGTCAACACCACTTTGTTTGCTCCATCGTGCTATTGACTAGAAAGGTGAGTCCAAGTAAGAGTGTGTAATAAATAAAATAAAACTAGGGGCAGTCCACTATAGTAATAGGCTGCGTAGCTAAGGAGGTAATTGTTTGCTCCATCCATCTTCTAAGTTAAAGGCCTTAGCTTCAAGAGATTATTCAAATTGTGAAATGATTGAATACTACGTAATTCAGTGTATACTGCACTGTGATTATCAAGTCAAAGAATTTTGTGACAAGTTAAATCCTCTAATATGCTTTAAAGATGAAAAAACAGAAAAAAATACAAATACAAATAAATACTTAGAGCAAGGGTTGCAAAGTAACTTGAGTTTAGTAACAAATAAACTGAGTAAATTAGGAGATGTTTGCTATGGCCTGAAGGCACACATGAGTACTTAGGAAATTTTAATTTTAGGAGCAATTTTTTGTACCACCTCTATTGACGAAACCTTTGAAACTCGAACAAGTTTTGAGAGATAGAAGATTGTTGAGAAATGAAGTATATATTGTTCTTTGAATGGATTGGCAGTACAAGGTGGTTATGTGTGTAGGCAAACATTATTGCAGTCATACATTCATGTATATTTTGCTTGAGGGCAAACAATAACTCAGGTTTGGCGGTGTGATAACTCTTGAAAAAGAGTTATATTTTATGTCTTTAGATCTAGCTAATTACTTGTACTTAGTTACATTTAGTTGCGTTATAGGACATTCCATATGTACTTTTCTTGTTGCAGTAGTACATTAGGAGTTTGGACTATACTTAAATGCTAGTTCTTTTTAATTGCTTGTGGAAAGGTTGTGTGTGGTGGTGGATTGGTAGATGCAGGATGATGAACAAGAAGTAAAGGAATGAAGGTTTGCTGGGGCAAAGGGTTAAACAGTTTATCAACACAAATGTTGTGGCAATTTCGAGAAGATGTCCAGTTCGCGTTCAAAGCATACTGGTCTTAGGCCCAGCTAAACTTGTACAGGATATATCTACATAAAAGAGGGAAAAAATCATGGGCTATTGGATTTACCCTAGGGAAAACTATTAAAAAAGCTAAAGGGGGAAATCCTAAAAATGCTAGAGAAACAAAAGGAGGAAAAAAAAAAGAGATCCTTAGGCAAAATAGAGGGTAGTAGCTTAGTAGAGACGAGAAGAGGAAGATGAAAGTACTTCCTCTCAGCCACCACAAGACATTGCATCGCTAAAACGTGGGCTGGATAAGCAAAAGTTATCTTCCTGAAGTTCTTTCATTATTTCTTGATTACTCTTTGTGAATTGATGAAAATGATGTCGAATGATACTTTGGATTTGAATTTTAATTGCCAACCCATGAGCTTCCTAGGGTTGGGACTACTTAATGAAACCCTTATTTTCTTTAATGGCTGGAGCATAGATCTTCTTTAATACACTATTTCATTCAATGGTTTTTTACAAAATTAAGTGTTTGCAAACAATAGACATAGACAGATGGACAACATGTTCATTAAATTAATCTAATTCTGACAAGGTTAGGTTAATGAGATCGAAATTGAATTATATGAGAAAATGTTCGACCAAATACTTGTAGCAGCCTTTAGACATAGAGCAACGTTCATACATAAAGAAAACAAAATAGTGCATGGTACCGTGCTAAAGGCCAATAAACATATATCGCTTAAGGAAAGGTAACTTGAGGACTTATTCTCGAAAGAAGCAGACCATTTTAGAACTGTCCTCAGTAGTAGATTGAGTATGGTTTTGCCAAGGCATTACTGTCAGTAAGGGTAGATTCTTAGTAGTCTCGACCTTCCAAGTCAACATCGTAGACCCTTTATCCTTTATCGTAGTATCTTTTCCATAGCATTTTTAGTTGTTTATTTGTCCGCATATTATTCACGCAATTATTCTCGAATTTGCCATTGCATTCTTAATCGTGTCTGGTCATAAAATTTTTCATTATTTACCAGTTACACATATTGCATACATCATTATTCCTTTGAATTACCATTACAATTTTATCATTACTTTTGTCATAAAATTAATCATACCTCACTTTAATAACTCAACCAAATTATTCCGTTCTAATCCTTGTGGAAACGATTTCACTCACCACTTTGTTACTTGTTCAACAAGTATACTTGCACAATTCACATATCATATTCACAGGCGACATTCATGCATGAAATCAAGCTTGAATCAAGCAAAGTGGAGGACAATTTCATGGGTGATTATTAATAGCTGATTTTTTTAATGCCCCGAATTTTGGGCCTGAAAGTATTAGGTCTTAAGCATAGGAATAGTTAGGAGGTTGCATATAAATGTTTAATTGTGCAAGAAGGTGTTCTGGGAAGTGTCTGAGAAGTCTTGGGTTCAAGCCTCGGCTGGCATAAAAGTTTTGTTTTTAAAGGAATAAACACTTCCTCTAGGTAGTAGGCTTTTAAATAAAAATAGGTAAAACATGACAAAAAGGGCCTGCTAGTCTAGAGGGTAAGTGGCGTGTTACCTATGCTGGAGGACTAAGGTTTGAATCCTAGTGGGGGCAATAGAGTGTTTTATTTTGCTGCTGTGCTATGGGAGTATTGTGGTTTGACCAAAAAACTGAAAAGTTTAAATGAATTTCAAACTAAGTGGTTGAGGGAAGAGTGATCGGTTTGAGTGATTTGAGGAGGGATTTTAGGAGAAAATTAAGGAGATTTGAAGTTGAAGGAGTGTTATGTCGAATTGGGATTGTAGGTACCCAATGAATTCGGTTTATGGGTTGGCTTTTTGCTTTTCATTTTCAGTGGCTGTCACTTTCTTTAGGTGCCGAATCTGTGTTTCAAGTTTTGGGCTGCTCATTCTTCAGTTTGTTGCGTTTTCCTCTTTGAGGTTGATTAGTGCATCTCGGGTACCTTTCATTTTTGGTCTGTCTCGGCTTACTCTTTTACAATGCCCTACTGATCAATTATCTGTCCTTTCCCTCTCTTTTCTTTATTTTGTTTTAGTCGAACATTTTCCTTCTCTTCTTTTCATTGCATCTCTCTCAAATCGGGTATGCTTTAGGCCGAATACCTTTCTTCCCCTTTTTCTATCAACTTTTCCCTATCCTTGCATTTTGGGTACTTTTGCCGAATATCTCCTCTTTGGCTGAATATTCCATCTCTCCTCCTCCTGTTCTTGAGGTTTCAGCATTGTCATTTGATCAGATAGTTGGGGTGTTTGGTTTCTCCTCTTTCCCTTTCTTTTTCTCTCTACCTTAATAGCATTTCCATCTAACATTTTCCTTTCTCTGCTGATTGCTGCTAGGGGTATGATTGCTCTATCTTGCCTCGGCTTCATTGTTTGCTTTTAGGGTGGAGGCCGATTGCTTTGGTCTCCTATTCTCAGTTCTAAGCTTTCGATAGGTTGATATACATTTGGTCCAACTATTTGCGAGTATGGTAATAGATAACAATTCTCTTTTGGAATACACGTAATCTTTGGAGGTTAAAACCAATCTCTTGTGCAAGCCTTAATCGATCGATCAAGGCGAGGGATAAGTAATCATTTGAATAAGTATTTTGAGAAGGGTTCGCTTCAACTCGATTGTTAGGTAATTAACTGAAACTTCTATTTGTGATAGGTTGGAGTACTCGTGGGCTAGTTGCACACTTTCGCAATCAGGTGTGTAAAAAAACACTAGCTCTAATTGTAAATCGGCAAAAGCCAAAATAGGTGATCGTTGACGCTACACGAGTGTACACTCACTCATGTGGTAATCATTATGCCTAAACATGGGCGATTGATTGTGGAGGCCACCATGAGCGATTTAATGGGCTCAGGTCATTTTGGGCCATTTTGGGCCAAACTAGGCCGTTTGGGCCCTACGTGTACGTGGGCGTTACATGGGTAAACAACACTGACGTCTGGTGAATATTGGGCCAAGCTGTATAGTCCACATGGCCAAGGCCATTTCTGGGCTATGTAGGCCACACAGGCGTGTGGGCCCAAATGGGCCTGTAATATGGGCCTTGGGCCCATTTCCACTGTTTGACTGTTAAGGTTGCATGGGTCTCCTGAGACGACTGTGGATACATGTATGATTCTATGATATGACATGACATGTATGATCGTATGACCGTATTTTAGCATGCTATTTAAACTATAATGGATACATGTATGATTATATGATATGACATGACATGATTGTATGATGCACTGCATAGGGATAGGTTTATTATGATTGGAGGAAGTGTATTATACTGGCAGCTCTGCTGCAAATCACTGATGGCTCTAAGCCTATTATACTAGCAGCTCTGCTACAAATACTGTTTAGTGCTGCAACCGGTGCTACTTGGAGTGTAGGGATGGGTGGATTGATTTTATCCCCACATGGAGTGCAGGGTTGGACGGAGATGGAGTGTAGAGGTTGGATAGGTAGGACTTGCATACTGTTTACTGTTACTGCAATGGGCCAAGGCCCAAACATATAACTGTTTCTGTATTAAGATGGGCTAAAGTCCAAACTGATATTGTCACTGTAGCTAAAAAGGGCTTAGGCCTAGACTGTGCTTGTTTTCTGACTGTTTGCTTATATGGGATTACACACTGAGTTTTTGTAAACTCACCCATCTATTTATCTGTACAAGTAATCCCTAGGATTAGGTGGACCAGTGCTGTAAGGGACTCAGAGGCAACCACACCACTACATTTACTATCAAATTTGCTTTATTTTTATAAGTAATTTTAATTTGAGTATTTTTACTATAATAAGGCCCCTATGGATTTTAACTTTAATTTGGGTTTTTATTTGCTTTGGCTTATAACTGCTAGAGATAGGAAAACTCGAGTTTTCAAAAGAAACAATGTTTTTACAAAGTAAACGCAAGTACGCAATTGTTTTAAAAAGTTTCTACTATAAAATGATATTCTTAAAAATGAATAACGATTTTTAAGTAAATACTTTTTGGATAGTAACGCAAGTTCCAAAAAGATAACTATTTTTTTCAAAAACACACAAAAAGGTTAAATATTTAGTAAGAGTTTTCATCGATATAACACTTTACGAAAAACACCCAATGTGACATCGCCAGATTCGGCCATAACGTCTAGGCCCGGTTTGGGGTGTTAGATTTTTATTTATTTTGCAAGTATAAGGGCCTCTAGAAAATGCCTCCAAAAGCTAATTTTGGGTTGTTTAAATGCCCTAGCCGAATTGGGCTTCTTCCCCCTTTGTTTGGATGGTTTTGTGACCCATTTAGTTTTCAAACTTGTCCTTCAATTTAATCATCTTTAACTGGATCAAGGTTGTAACAACCCGATTTTTGGCCTAGTCAGAACAGTGGTTTTGGAAACACTATTTCGAGGCCGGAGAAAATTATTTTGATGTTATTTTATGTGTTATAATGTGATTTTATAAGTGCATGTTAATTTTGGTATATTAATTTTAGCGATTTCTAGTCCAATTTGAAAAAGGACTAAATCGCGTAAAAAGTAAAAGTTGTGTTTTAATACCTAAAGGTGTTAAATTGCCTTGTATCTTAAATTGGGGGTTTTTAATATGAAATTAGGCCATTGAAAAAGTGATGGCCGGCCATGAGACAAGGAATTAAATGGTCAAATATGTTAGGTAAGTGTTGGGTGACTTATTTGACAAATAAGTAATAAAATAAAGAAAAGAAAATATCATCTTTTCTTCGTCTTTTCTCCATTGATTTTTCCATCCAAGAAAAGGGTTTAAAAGCTGGAAAATTTCAGCACTAGTAAGTGATTTTTAATGTTTTTCTTGATATTTTTTGCATTTTTTGAACCCCTAAAGCATGAGCTTTCAAAAAAGGGGACTATTTTGCAAAATGATTAAGAGTCTAGGGTTTTTCCATGAAAGCATATGTGTTGTTTTCTGAGTTTTTATGGAAGAATATGAGTCTTGGTAGTGTTATAAACAACTTTTATGAAAGAAGTTTGCATGAAAACACCTAAAATGGGGTATTTTGCAAAGTTGTAATAAGTGTAAATGTGTGAAATAATTGAATTTGTGAGTTGTTATAGTTATGAAAATGGTTTGTCTAAGATTAATAAGTAAGAAAATGTGATAAAAATCATTTTACAAGCCTAGGGGAAATTTGGTAATTTTGGCAAAGTATAGGGGCAAAATCATAAATTTCTCCAAAATGTGTAATTGGACTAATTTGATTAGTATATTGTGTTAATAAGTTAAATGTGATGTTATAGATGATGAAAATGGGATTCTGGCTTAGAACGAGGAAAAATGAGAAATTGATGTTTAGGTCTCTTTTACCAATTTGGTGTCGAGGTAAGTTCGTATGACTAAAGAATCATGTTATCCGTGTTATTGTTAATATACTTGAATCTATCTTGCTTCGGTTATATTGAATTATATGTTAATGATATTGAGTATGATGAAAGTGATGCCAAAAGTTAATAACATTCACGTGATGGTAGAAGACATTAGAAATTCAATGGAATATGATATCCCATAGAAACGAGTAAGTAATATGTAAATAATATAACTACATCATAATTACACTTATTTGAATTGATATAGCATAAATTTCTTGATCGTGGAAACGATTATGTATGATGAGAATTGATGTAGAGGAACCTCCCAGTTGAACCTTAGGAATAAACAGATATTCATGCCATGACATTGGGCGATGTGTGTGTGCTAGTGTAAGACATGTCTGGGACATGCATCGGCCACATTATGAGAGCCAGTGTAAGACCATGTTTGGGACATGGCATCGGCATTGAGACGAGAGCTAGTGTAAGACATGTCTGGGACATCCGTCGGCCTCGAGATGTAAGCCAGTGTAAGACATGTCTGGGACATGCATCGGCTACGACATGTGCTAGTGTAAGACATGTCTGGGACATGCAACGGCACGGATATGTGAGAGCCAATGTAATACCATGTCTGGGACATGGCATCGGCATTATACCCTATGTTTAAGGCTTAGTGAATATCCGATAGCTTTCCGAATGGTTCAACAGTGAGAGTTACGGTTTAAGCTAAATGAGAAAGGCTATGACCATATTGTGAGTGGTACAGGTACTTACATGAAATTGATGAGATGTGAATTCAATTCATGTTATATGATTAGTAAGGAATGAATATGAGCATGTTGAGTAACATAGGTATGTATGCCAAGCTCATGAGAAATGATTTAAGTTTATGATGCACATTTGATGAAGATGTAAATAGGTAATTCATGCCTATGACAATGATCTTGTGATGACCTTGTGATTATAGGTCTATACTTATGATGTATGAATATGTAGCCTTGCCAATGTGGTGGAAATGAAGTAATATGGTGTGATAAACTTAGCATCGTTAATTTACACTAAAATAGTTTTGGACAGCAGCCATACTCTGACTTTGAAAATACACTAAAAATAGTGGAAAATGAGTTAGGGGCTTAATAAAATATGGAATTAAATCTTATTGAGTATAGTTTCTTATAAAAGAAACCATGTAAGCAAAACAATTTCGTATAATGATATATTTGAAGTTGTGTTAGATAGTGTCAGAATGACTTCGAAATCCCCTATTCTTATTTGAGAAAATCATTATAAATTTTAAAAAAATATTTATGAGTTATAATTTATATGTTTAGAATCCTTCATGAGTCTATTTTCAATAGCAATAGACAAGAACATTATTAGAGTTCTTTTATATGAGATAATTGAACTTTAGTGCAGAAGGGTCAAAACTGTCAGATAGTGAATCAGGGGTAACTTTGAGGAATAAACTGTACTAGTTGGCTAAACCAAAAATTCTGTAAATTTTATGGTAGAAAGGTACATGATTCTAGTTTCAATGAAAATTAATGGAGCTTAATTTAGAGTTTTTAGCTCTAAATATAAATATTTTATTGACTATTGTACAGGAAGACCGTTTATCATGACTTGAGAATATGTTGGGAACTTGGATAAAACAAGTTATTGAGTTGCTTATTGTTTTCATATGAACTTACTAAGTGTAAAGCTTACCCTTTTCCTTTCCCATGTTCTTTAGGGTTGCCAGGTTTGCTTAGGTTGGAGTTCGTCGGAGATATTATCACACTGTCAAGCTATCGCTATTGGTGTAACTGATTTCAAGTACTTTGAGTCTATGGCATGTATAAAAGTTTAAATATTTGAGTATGTCATATTATTTTAGCCAAATGTATTGACTTATTTTTATTATGGGGTTGTAAACCCATTTTAAAGATGCATGCATGTGCTATGGACTTACGTGATGAGTTTATAATGATTATGACATGAATGTGGTAAAGATGTGAGTAAAATCTATGATATCTATTGCATGTGAAATTGCCATGGTCATGACATGTTAGAAATGTTTAAGTGCCTAATTTTTCCACGTTGTATGCTATTGTATAAGTATGCGTGCATGTGTTGTGAGGGGGAAAAAATGGCTTGGAAAATAGCCTTGTATATTTGTCCACACGGGTAGACACACGGGCGTTTGGAGCCTTAAAGCATGAAATTTTCCAAGTTTTTCTTAAGTTATCGGTTTAGTCTCGAACCGTCTCTAATGCATGTTTTGGGCCTCGTGAGCCTGTTTAAGGGACAAAATGTTTGTAAAATGAAAAGTTTTAAATTGATCAAAATTTTACGACCCAGTTTTATATAGTTGGTTGAGTTTAAGTCCGATATCACCTCGAACCCTGTCCTGGTGTCGGATATGGGCGAGGGGTGTTACAAAGGTGACCTCTTCATGACCCAAATTGCAAGCCTTTGTCATCCAACTAGGTAGAATAAGCTTCATAAATTATCAACTCCATGTCCCTACTAGAACATTTAAATAGAGGAAATTTATATATAGCATGAATTAATTAAATTATGCAAAAAATTAATCCATAAAAGCATAAAATTGCATACTTTATTAAATCATGCCCATTATCGAAATATGAACAAAATTCACCCAATTAACTATCAAATACTTGGGATTAACATTATTTTTAATTAAAAACGTGTCATAAATTACTAGAAACAATCACAAGGTTTAATTAGTGGTAGCAATTCCTCTCCACTAATGTAGTCGGCATAATTATTAAAATCAATAGTTTTTTTATAGGGTTGTAATGGGGCTAGGCTTAAGGTAGGGATAAAGAGAAGTGAATTTTTAGGTTCAATAAACTTAACCCTAACTTTGTCTTGAATCTTTTCGAGGTACACCCTTCCTACTAATGGGTTTTACCACCCCCAAACTTAATTTGAAGCTTTATGCCCAGCAATAATTCTCAATATTTTGAGTATTTATTTTATTCTTTTTTTGCTTCGCATTTGAATAGAGGTTTTTCTCTCTCTATTTTTTTAAATGTATGGAAAACATATTGTAATGCCCCGTACCCGAGACCGTCGCTGGAGTCAAACACGAGGTGTTAACAGACTTAATTCATTACTTAAACAACTCAAACAATTTATTTTTAAAATTTCCAGTCAAGCTAGCAATCTGTGTCACAGTCGCTTAAAAATTCATATCTTGAGTTACGAAACTCGAAATCCAATTCTGTAAATCTTTCTTGAAACTAGACTCATATATCTATTTACTAATTTTTTTCTAGAATTTTTGGTCAAGCCAATTAGTACAGTTTATTAGTTAAAATCTCCCCTGTTTCAGGGTTCGACTACTCTGACCTCTGTGTATTATGAATCAGATATCTCTCTGTACAGAGCTTCAATGACTATTCTGTTTGTCTCTAATAAAACTAGACTCAATAAGTAATTTGTACATATAAAGAATGACTTATAATTATCTTTTTAAAATTTATGGTGAATTTCCAAAGTCAGAATAGGGGATCCAGAAATCGCTCTGGCCCTGTTTCACAAAAATTTAAACATCTCATAAAATATAGCTCATATACCTGTTTCTCTTCTTCCATATGAAAATAGACTCATCAAGCTTCGATTCCATAACTTATTCATTATTTAATTCCATTTCTACTATTTTTAGTGATTTTTCAAATTCACATCACTACTGCTGTCTGAATCTATTTTATGGTAAATTTTACCTATTTCATGGTTTCCATGGATTAGCTAGCAATTTGACATACATAACACCAAATATTATCATGATTAGCCATTCCAATGGCTAATCATTACCAAGCATTTCCATACCACTCAATAACCATATCATAAGACCATATATATAAAATGATTATAATGCTATACATGCCATACTCAAAATATACAAGTCATTATGCCAAGATGGTATACGGATAGTGTGAGCGAGCCTCTGACTGTTCCCGATTTCCGAGCTGGCTTGTCAAAACTACAAGGAATGAAAAGGAGGGAGTAAGCATAAATGCTTAGTAAGTTCACATGCAAATAGCAAGTAACACAACTATATAAGCAAACATAAAACATCATTTGCATAATCATCACCGAGATATTCATATCACATTTTCATTTATCATCTTACCATATTGTTGTTATATCGAGTTTTCAACCCGAGGGTTAAGTACATACCTATTCAAAGTACCCATTTCACAATATTTACCAATACATCCCTTTCATCTTGAGTATTCCTCCATTTCAGTAGAACTTTACCCGTTGAACACATCGGAATATAATTCGGATACATGGAAAGTTTGCACATAAGTGCCACATATGTAGCCAAGCTACCATGTAACCCGCCCATAAGTGAACTCGAACTCAACTCAACGAGCTCGGGCGTTCGCATCCATAAGTGAACTCAGACTCAACTCAATGATCTCGGATGCCTAGTTACATCTCTCGAACTCGGACTCAACTCAACGAGTTCGGACATTTGCATCCATAAGTGAACTCGGACTCAACTCAACGAGTTCGGATGCCCAAACATCCTAGTGACATGTCACTTGTATCCTAATCTATTCCTAAGGTTCAAACGGGCATTTTCCTTGATCACACATCTTTGCCATCTTCCACGGAATATCAAAATTGATACTTCGGTGATAGTTCATACTCATCAAGTAATTCACATAATTACATATTATTCAACAATAACCACAAAGCATAATATTTCATGATAATAATCAGCATCATATCATATAAACAACAGTAAATTGCTTAAAATGACAATTATGTTACTACATTTACACATGAACTTACCTCGTATGCGAAAATGGCTACTTTTACCATTTCGTCCACAACTTGGTATTTTCCTCATTTTAGCCCGAATTTCAGTTTTCCTTGCTCTATCATTTAAAATATAGTCTAATTAGGACTCACATTATTCAAATTGACCCAAAATAATATTTTGGAAAAATTACAATTTTGCCCTTAAACTTTTGCATATTTACACTTTTGCCCCAAAGCTCGTAAATTAAACTTCAGCCAATTTTCTTATGTTTTATGACATGCTGATCATTTTTCCCTTCTATGGTAAAATCAAATTCTGACTCTAACATGTACTTATGACTATTAGGTATTTTTACCGATTAAGCCCTTTTGCTCGTTTTCACTTAAAACCGAGTAGCACAAGTTGTCTAACATAATTTAAAACCTCATATTCTATCATAAAACACCAAAATACACAAATTTCACCTATGGGTATTTTTCCAAATATGAACCCTAGGTTGAATTATTGCTAGCATAAGCTTAATCATTCTACCGGGACTCCAAAAACATAAAAATCGTTAAAAACGAGGCTAGAACGGACTTACAATCGAGCTTGGAAGCTTGAAAAACCCTAGCCATGGTTTCTCCTTGCTACATTCGGCCATGGGGTTGAAGATGAGCAAAATTGGCTTTTAATTTTGTATTTTAATTCATTTTACCTCTAAAAACCAAAATGCCCTTACTACTAAACTTTCCAAAAATTCCATCCATGTCCAATTTTTGTCCATAGACTTAGAAATTGGTAAAATTTCTATTTAAGACCTCCTAATTAATGTTTCAAAACAATTTCATACTAGAAACTTCTAGAATGCAAGTTTTACAAATTATTCGATTTAGTCCCTAATTTCAATTTAAGCACTTTATGCATAAAATTTCTTCACGAAATTTTCACACAATCATGCAATCATATCATAGACCTCAAGATAATCATAAAATAATTATTTCTATCTCGGATTTTGTGGTCACGAAACCACTATTCCGACTAGGCCCAAAATCAGGATATTACAACTCTCCCCCCTTTAGGGATTTTCGTCCCCGAAAATCTTACCAGAAAAGTGGTCTTCACTTTTAATCTCATATTCGTGTCAAGAACTTTCACTTAGGTTGCACCTCCAATACATCTCTTTAATTTCTCATATGATCTGAAAGCTTATAGTCTCAACTCTCAATCGTTGTTAAATTTTCAACCCTTCTCGCTTCCCATGATATCATGACATAAAATCCGGATCTTAACTTGATTAATGGAGACCGAATTCCAAGAAATCCAACAATCAAAGAGACACGAAATTCCATGAATCTGATAAGTAGGAATTCATTCAATATAGATATGATTTATAGATCTCGCCAAACATTTAACAATAGGATACATCACATTTTCCTCTTTCCGCTATGGAAATAATTCTGATATGGCCTCAAGAATAATCCTTCTCATTTCCATCCCAATATCAACACTGATAATTTTGATAGATCCCAATGCTCGGCTTTAACCCCTTTAACAACTCCAATTTTATGTAACATCGAATGCTCTAAACTTATCACATTACCTCACTGTCTTGAAACACATCACAATTCATATAACAGTACATTACTGAAAGTCAGGAAGTCTTTACTCAATGTAGACTAGTCTAGTTCAGAAGCTTCGATTACCAATATTCTCATCTATCCACACTTTGTCAACATGTAATAAACTTTTCAGCTTTCACAAGACGAAAACCTTATCATTCGTTGTGACTTTAACTAATATCCAACTCTTTCTAATAAATATACACTTCTCTTTTAGACTATTTACTCTTTTATCAGTACAAAAATGAAATTATATTATCAGACTTGAGAAAATAATCCCGACATAATTGTCACATGAAATCTTTCAAATAAATAATTCACCATACCGATGAAACTCGCGCTTTTATCACTTATGCCTTTATTGATGTCAAATCCTTACGTAAATTAGAAAAATCCCAATACTAAAATCACCACATTACCAAGATCAAATTAGAAGTATAGTCATATTTGACATGATTATCACGAAATGAAGAACGATTTGAACATGAGTCATAATTGACAAATTATGGAACAAAGATAATAAGAAAACTGAATAAAGAAATCCAAGATAGAGAAACCCAGAATAAAGAAATCCAGAATAAAGAGATCCAGGATAAAGAAACCCAAGATACGATACTATGCCGGAGAATCGAAAACCAAACTCATAGAGAAAATACAGAATACCACATAATTCTTCAAAGAAAGAAAGTCCAAAAGAAAACATCATTTAATCCCACTGAAATCAAATATAACAAGATCAATATTTCTTATATCAGATGAAGCATCAAGTAGAAGAAACAGAATCATAATATCATATGTATTCTCTCATCAATTCTTATCGATTTAAATGAAATAGAATACCCGATGAAATAGAGCAATATAAATTATAAACCATCAGAGTACCAATGCTTTCATCCAACACCGAATTAGAAGACATTCCCATAGAACAAGAATTTCTTCAAGATAAATAGCCATAGAAATATTTTTGAGAACGGTAAACACATAGAACATCTCAAAAGAGATCGCTAAATCATCCACCATAATCATCACACTCGGATAGTTCACATTTCAATTATCATTTCCCCAACTAGTTCGCCATCACAAATTTCATATTAAACCATTCACTAAAGAAGGCCGCTTCGAATAAATTTGATTTACACTTTTCTCGACCTTGCACCGAGTAATTCGATTTACCAAAGAGAATTCCTTCTCTAACTGGGACAGTGCATAATTCCAATAATCGTTATATCAATCCGATACTTTACTAACTCTGACTTTACTTATCAACTCATTTTCAATCTCTGATCATACTTATAATTATTCTATCACTGAACTCTTTGGGTTCTCAACCGGAAACTTATTCAATACAAATCTCATGAAATTCAATTATAAGTACCATTTCGGTAAGGGGGAGGGGTTGTAGGACCTCTGACTCGACTTTCTTATACATACACATATGACACAACTTCCATCATCATAGCAACATCATCAAAATCATGTCATTCATTCAGGCAATGCAACATTCATGTTGGCTTACACAAATTTTCCTATTGTCCCATTTAGACAATATACTTATGCATACATTCTATGTTTTCTAGATAGCTTTACTTATACATTCATTTAATTAAATTAATTCATGCTCATGACATCATATAAGGCCAATCATGAAGATTGAAAACTTAACACCAAGTAGGGTTGCAAGAAAAGAGACGTTAGTCATGAAGATTGCTTAAGTACCAAGTCTTTCTTAACAATCCAATCCTAGACATGTTCATTCACATTACCACTATACTTTGCTTTTTATTAAAGAAGAGACATTGAGCTTAATTTCTTCATGTTTGCAATTTCCTACTTATTGTGTCAAAGAAAAATACTAACTAAGAAAAGAAATATAAATGCCTAAAAATAAATACTTAAGAAAAAGAAATTTCTTCCTTTTTATTTTGTGTCTTCGTCTATGTCTTTCTCATTTCCCTTCTTGGTCGCACTTGATCCCACAATCTCTTATTGCCATGGCATGATGATATGATTTGGAAACTCAGAAACAAAATAATTAGAGATATTCTTAAAAGTATTTCGTATGGTATCATCTCTAACTATTGCATACCTCCAGTAAGCTTGTTGTTGGTTATGCATGAATTTTTGCATATCCATCATAGTTGAAAATTTTGATTTATTAATAGTGTTTGAAGAAGTGGGCATTGGAATGATCAACTCAGGATTAACATTTGGCTCCACTTGTAACACCCCGAACCCGAGACCATCGCCGGTGTCGGACACGAGGGGTTAACAAGCCAAGTTCACTTGTTTTGCCCATCCATTTGACATTTCCAGTCAGGCTGGAAAACTGCGTCACTGTCGCCTTAAAAATCATATCTCGAGTTTCAAAACTCAGAAACTGGTTTCGTAAATTTTCCCTGAATTTAGACTCATATATCCATCCATGGATTTATTTCTAGAATTTTTGGTCGGGCCAATTGGTACAGTTTAATAGTTAAAGTCACCCATGTTACAGGGATCGACTGCTCTGACCTTCGCGCGGTATAACTTGAATATCTCTCTGTACAGGGCTTTAATACTGGTGCCGTTTGTTTCTAATGAAACTAGACTCAAAATGGAATCTGTACATATAAAGTATGTCTCCTAATTCTTTTTGGATAATTTATAGTAAATTTTTAAAGTTGCAACAGGGAACCCAGAAACCGTTCTGGCCCTGTCTCACCATAGCTTTAATATCTCTTAACATGTAACTCCTATGACCATTTCGTTTCTTCCATATGAAAATAGACTCATCAAGGTTCATTTACAAAGCTTATTCACTATTTAATTCCATTCCTACGAATTTTGGTGATTTTTCACATTCACGTCACTGCAGCTGGCAGCATCTGTTTTTAAGGTAGGTCTTACCTATTTGGTAGTCCCCATGAACCAACTAGTCTTGCCATACATAGGTTCATATATGATCATTTTAACCATGCCAATGGCTGATCATGTGACCAACATTCCCATTTCCAATCCATAGCCACATCATGACACCAAATATATACATACAAACCACAAATAGTCTAAGTTCATGCTTCCTTTTTCGAGCCATTTTCGCATGGCCGTACATATATACATCACAACATATTTAACCAACAAGGGTAGTCCTATACATGCCATCTCAAGTTCAACCAAAATTTATACCAAAATGGAGGCTTGATAGTGTGGATGACTTCGACTTCAACGATCCCAAATCCGATTGCTTGAGCGAAATCTAGAAAACGAGAGCCAAAGCAACGGGTAAGTATTTTTATGCTTAGTAAGTCTCAAGGAATATAATCAACTCTAATTACAGCAATACATTCACATAGCCAAATGCATCATTTCATTAATACACATTCTTACTTCACACTTCATCATTATATAATTTCACAAAGTATCAATCAATTCAATAACTGAAATTCATTAGTCGATTGAGCGAATGTTGCTCAAACATGTCGACTTTCCAATGCACATATAAACGTATTCTCATTCTTTGGGCTTTTCGAGTGTACTCATTGAATTTATTACAGCAACCAACACTCACCTCCAGCCCAAGATTCTTCGAATATAACCGGATATAACCATGTGCACAAATGCCTTGGTCTTAGCCGGATAGAATGTCTCGCACGAATGCCTTCGGTCTTAGCCCGGATGTAGCCACTAGCACAATTGCCTTCGGTCTTAACCGGATATAATTTCCAGCATAATTGTCTTCGGATTTAGCCCAGATATCATTCAATTTCCCATGAACACATACATCAATTATCATTGGACATACATAATTCATTTTCGTTACTAAGGCTCAAACGCAATTATAGTCACAAGCATATTCGCCTTGGGACTTAGCCCGGTAGAATTCAAATACTCATGCACACATAATCAATAATCAATACACATCCATACTTTATTTCACATAATTCAAGTAGGGTCACTTCTTGAGGACTTACCTCGGATGTTGTCGAACGGCTTTTTCGGCTATTCGATCACTTTCTCCTTCCCTTGTCCAATTGTGGCCCTCTAAGCTCTTGAGCTAATTCAAACAAATTCAATTTATTAAAACCTCATTGTGCTAGCTTATGGCGAATATGACAAGGAGTTTAAATGGTCATATGGCCACCCTTTAGCTTGAATACACAATGGTCATGCACATTTTATACTACATCAAGCAATTCAATACAATTTATTCGAGCATCAAGGAAATGCTAAGGCCTTCAATAGGCTACCCAAGGCGAATATTCATGTACATGTTGAGGTCAATTTTGCACTTAATACCTCACAAAAACAGCATGCAATTTACTAATTAATGCTTTGCACATTGTGGCCCAAAACTTATAATATAGCATCAAGCACTTATATGTGTGCTAGGTCAATTGTGCTTGCAATTTCACAAGCATTCTTCCACATCTTCTTCTTTAAACCAATATATTCATCACTTAGTTCATAACCAAAACATCATGTGCAAACATATATATACATATATGAGCATGGCCGAATTTCAAGGTGTCCATAGCCATCCAAAACACAAATTTTAACTAACATGCAAGAAGCATGAACCATGCTCATGAATGCATCATGGCCGAATATGAAAATCATGCCCCTTTTCAACTTCAATCATGGTTAAACAAAAAAGAAAACTTTAATCCATCATTGCATGCATCATCATCAAGCTTCACACTTAGCATGCAATGGCTTTATCACCATAACAACTTTGGACAAATGCCATTTCCATGGCATAACAAAGATTTGAGCCATGGCTAACATGCACATCAAATTAGCAACCAAAACATGCATGAAACTCCCAACACAACCTCATACATACCTTACTCTTGTTGCAAGTTTAGCCAAATTTCCTTCTAGATCTCTTCTAAACAAAGAAAATGAAGCAAAAATCCTTCCTTCTTCCTTAGTATTTTCGGCCAAAGAAGAGAAAAATAGGTGAACAAAATTTTTTTCTTTGCTTCTCTTTCACTCACGGCAAAAGGGGATGGAAGGATGAGCAAATTTTTGATTTTTTTGTTTCTCTTCCTACATGCTTAATTTTTTTATCATTTATCACATCATGCATTAACAAAACATGTCATAACATGTTTTCCTTGCCCATATTCCTTGTCATGGCCGGCCACTATACCATCTTTGGGGAAATTTGACATGCAAATCCTTTATTTTTGCATGCATGCTCAACTAGTCATCACACATTTCCCCATCATACTTTCAAAGTTTACTACTAGGTCCTTTCTAGTGAAATTCACATTTATAATTCTAAATTGAAACATCAAAATGTCATACACAATTTAACACATATCATAGGCATCAAAATAAATTTTAATTATTTTTATGCCTCGGTTTTGTGGTCCCAAACCACATTCCGACTAGGGTCAATTTTGGGTGTCACAACTCTCCCCACTTAAGAAATTTTCGTCCCCAAAATCTTACCGTAAATAGGTTTGGATATCGCTCTTTCATAGAGTTCTCGGTCTCCCAAGTAGCTTCTTCTATCCCGTGCTTGAGCCATAACAATTTCACTAGCGGAACCCGCTTGTTTCGCAACTCTTTCACTTCTCGTGATAGGATACGAATCGGTTCTTCCTCATAACTCATATTAGCTTGAATTTCAATTTCGATGGACTAATCACGTGCGATGGATCGGATCTATAGCGTCAAGCATCGAAACGTGAAAGACATCGTGAACCTTTTGAGTTCGGGGGCAAAATCAAGCGATATGCCACCGGACCGACTCGCTCGATATCTCATATGGTCCAATGAACCTCGGGCTCAACTTGCCCTTACAAACAACACGAGTATCTTTTTCCAAGGCGATACCTTGAGAAACACTTTATCACCCACCGATACTCGATATCCTTACGCTTCAGATCCGCGTCGACTTCGACGATCGGAGGCTATCTTCGACTTTCACGGATTACTTTCACTTTCTGCTCAGATCCCTAATCAAATCCACCGAAAATCTTACTTTCACCGAGCTCACCAAAACAATGGCGTCTCGCATTTACGACCGTACAAGGCCTCGTAGGGTGCCATCTTAATACTTGATTGAAAGTCGTTGTTGTGGCGAATTCAATCAACGGCAAATACCATTCCATGAACCACTAAACTCGAGGACGCAACATCTTAACATATCCTCAAGTATCTCGAATTATCCGCCGGATTGACCATCGGTTTGGGGTGAAAGGCGGTGCTGAAATGCAACTTGGTACCCAAAGCTTCTTGCAACTTTTTCCAAAATCGCGAGGTAAATCTCGGATCTCTATCGACACGATAGAAATAGGCACCCGTGTAATCTCACAACTGAGAAACGTACAATTCCGCTTAATTTGTCCATTGAAAATCCGTGCGTCTGCGGGGACAAAGTGGGCCGACTTAGTCAATCGATCTACCACGACCCAAACCGCATCCTTCTTACTTGCGACAATGGCGGTCCGGATACAAAGTCCATTGTGACTCGATCCCATTTCCACTCGGGTATCGTGATTGGTGAAGTAATCTCAAGGCACCGATGTTCCGCTTTCACTTGTTGACATATTAAACATCTCAAACAAAGTCGAGATGTCTCGCTTCATACCATGCCACCAAAACCGACGTTTCAATTCATTGTACATCTTCGACTCCGGGTGGATTGCCATTCGGCTACAATGGGCTTCATTCGAATTATCGAAATGAGTTCAATTCTTTGGGACACACAGACGACTTTTGAACCTCAAACAATCGTCATCGTCGATTTGAAACTCCGAGTCCTTGTTCGAACACATGCAGCCCGTTTGCAACCAACTCGTCGTCGACTTTACGAGCTTCTCGAATTTGGTGTGTCAATAATGGTTTGGCTTTCAATTCAGCCACTAACACACTTTGTCGGATCGGCATCCGCAACCACATTCGCCTTTCCCGTGATAGTCAATGATCACTCATAATCCTTTAACAACTCGAGCCAACGCTCTTTGTCGCAGATTTAAGTCTCTTTGGGTCATCAAATATTTGAGACTTTTGTGATCCGAGTATACATGGCACCTTTCACCAAATAAGTAATGTCGCCAAATCTTTAAGGCGAATACGATGGCGGCCAATTCGAGATCATGAGTCGGATAATTTTTTCTCATGTGGCTTTAATTGCCTCGACGCATAGGCCACAACTCGACCTTCTTGCATTAATACGCAACCTAACCCAAGTAGAGAGGCGTCGCTATAGATGACAAACTCTTTGCCGGACTCGGGTTGCACTAGAATTGGGGCTTCATTCAATAAGTTTTCAGTTGATCGAAACTTTTTTGGCATTTCTCCGTCCATTCGAACTTAACATCCTTTTGGAGTAGCCACATCGGCGTGGCTATCGTTGAGAAGCCTTTACAAATCGTCGGTAATAACCGACAAGCCCCAAAAAGCTCGAACCTCAAGAATATTTCTGAGGCTTCCAATTAAGTATGGCTGAAATTTTATTCGGTCGACTCGAATACCCGATGCGATACCACATGACCCAAGAAGCTAACCTCTCTTAACCGTAACTCACACTTGCTGAACTTAGCATATAGTTGCTTATCCCGTAAAATTTGCAAAGACTAACCGCAGTGTTCAAGATGTTCGGTCTCATTTCTTGAATAGACCAAGATGTCATCAATGAACACGACTACTTAATCGATCCAAATATGGTCTAAAGATCCGATTCATTAAATCCATAAATACCGCGGGGCATTAGTGAGCCCAAACGGCATCACTAGGAACTCATAGTGACCATATCTCGCTCAAGGCGCTCTTGGGTACGTCCAATCTCGGATTCGCAATTGATAATAGCCCGATCTCAAATCTATTTTTGAGAACACCGAGGCTCCTTCAGCTTGATCGAACAAGTCATCAATACGTGGCAACGGATATTTGTTCTTTATCGTCGCTTTGTTAAGTCGACGATAGTCGATGCACGTACCGCATGGTTCCATCCTTCTTCTTCACGAACAATCTTGGCGCACCCAAGGCGAAAAACTCAAGCGAGCAAAACCTCTATCCACCAATTCTTGCAACCGAGCTTTCAACTCCTTTAATTCCGTTGGTGCCATACGATACGGAGCTATCGAATTGGAGTGGTACCAGTACCAATTCGATGCCAAATTCTATTTCCGAACAGTGGTAAACCCGGCAATTCTTCGGGAAAACATCCGGTATTCACAAACCACGGCACAGATTCGGTTTTCTTTTCGATTCCTTGCCATCGAAAGCACGATGCAAGGTACGCTTCGCACCCTTTTCTTACATATTTACGGGCCAACATCGCGATATTACACCGGCAACCCTTTAAGTTCAGAGACTCAACCCGAATTATTTCATTATTCGCGCACCTCAAATCGATAGTCTTGCTCTTGCAATTTACAACCGCATCGTGCATGGTCAACCAATCCAAACCAAGAATAACGTCGAACTCATCGAACGGCAAAAGCATCAAGTCCGCCGGAAAACAAGAACCTCGAACACTAGGGGACTTTTCTTGCACACTTTGTTGACAAGCACGTAATGACCCAAGGGTTTGACACCGAATTACAAACTCATGAGACTTAATAGGCAAAGTCTTATTGGATGCTAAGGTTTCACATATATATGAATGAGTAGAACCAGGTCAATCAAAGCAATCACATTTGTATTGAAAAGAGTGAAAGTACCGTAATGACATCCGGAGAGGCAGATCCTCACGTCGCGCGTATGGCATAAGTCCTTGCAGAGCACGAGCCTCGATCGATGGTAGCATCTCTAGATCCTCTCGACCGCCAATCGACATTGCCCATATTTCTAGGTGGCCTACCTCGAGCAGTGGTAGCACCCGGGTTTCCACACTGACTCACATTCTGTTCAAGCATCCTCGGGCAATCCTTCATAAAGTGGTCGGCCGATCCACACTTATAGCAGGAGCGATCACGAAACCAACAGCTCCCCGAATGCCATTTGCCACAATGTGGACACTCCGCCCTCTCTCGGCGATCATTTCCACCACTGGCGATTGAAGTGACTGGTGTGGTCACAGGGGGTCGATCGCGTCCTCGTCTAGAAAAGCCCGAAACGCCTCTAGACCGGCTCGCATCATCTCGAAATCTCTTCGATTCTTGTTGAAGAGACTTTCCCGAGGACCTCTTTCGTAATTCTCCAGTTCCCACATCAGCTTTTTGTTTCTCCTTTCTAAGCTCTTCGGCTTTACAAGCTCGCTCAACAAGTACTACGAACTCTCGATCTCGAGAATGCCAACAAACATCCTCATATCATCATTCAGCCCATCCTCGGCGCTTTACATAATAGCTTCGGACGAAATGCATTCTCGCAGCGTCTGCTAAGCCTCACAAACTTTCGCTCGTAGTCAGTAACGGACATAGAACCTTGCTTAAGATCAAGAAATTCCCTCCGCTTTTGGTCGATGAATCTCGATCGATATACTTTTTTCGAACTCGGTTTGAAAGAATTCCCAAGTCACTTGCTCTCTAGGCACCACAAGTCGAGTACTCCACCAATAGTAGGCGGACTCGCAGTAGCAAGGAGATGGTACACTTTAAGCACTCATCGGGTGTACAGATAGCTCATCAAGCACCCGGATAGTGTTATCTAACCAAAATTCAGCTCGCTTCGGCATCATCATCATCCGTAGCCTTAAATTCAATGGCCCCATGTTTTCAATCCTATCGATCGGGGCTTACTTGACCTTATTTGGTCAGTCACCGGAGGTATTGTAGGTGCGGGGTTGCATTTGTCGGGAATGGAGGTTGTGGAACAGTAGTGTTAGTTCCAATGTATTGATTAAACCATTCGTTCATCACACTATAAAAGGCTTGCCTAGCCTCGTCATTCGGATTGCTGGCCATAGGTTGAGAGTCCGCCGCTGTCCCTTGCGCGGAGCAGCGCCACACTCTCCACATCATCAGCTATCGCTTCGGTTGGGATCGGGATCCATTGCTATAAACAAACACAAAGTCAAATTGTCGAAATCACCACACTATCGATTCATCATTTAATGGCATGTATAGCTAGACCCCAAACACATCACGGTAGTCCTAGAATCGACTAAACCGTGGCTCTGATACCAATAAAATTGTAACACCCCGAACCCGAGACCATCGCCGGTGTTGGACACGAGGGGTTAACAAGCCAAGTTCACTTGTTTTGCCCATCCATTTGACATTTCCAGTCAGGCTGGAAAACTGCGTCACTGTCGCCTTAAAAATCATATCTCGAGTTTCAAAACTCAGAAACTGGTTTCGTAAATTTTCCCTGAATTTCGACTCATATATCCATCCATGGATTTATTTCTAGAATTTTTGGTCGGGCCAATTGGTACAGTTTAATAGTTAAAGTCACCCATGTTACAGGGATTGACTGCTCTGACCTTCGCGCGGTATAACTTGAATATCACTCTGTACAGGGCTTTAATGCTGGTGCCGTTTGTTTCTAATGAAACTAGACTCAAAATGGAATCTGTACATATAAGGTATGTCTCCTAATTCTTTTTGGATAATTTATAGTAAATTTTTAAAGTTGCGATAGGGAACCCAGAAACCGTTCTGGCCCTGTCTCACCATAGCTTTAATATCTCTTAACATGTAACTCCTATGACCATTTCGTTTCTTCCATATGAAAATAGACTCATCAAGGTTCATTTACAAAGCTTATTCACTATTTAATTCCATTCCTACGAATTTTGGTGATTTTTCACATTCACGTCACTGCAGCTGGCAGCATCTGTTTTAAGGTAGGTCTTACCTATTTGGTAGTCCCCATGAACCAACTAGTCTTGCCATACATAGGTTCATATATGATCATTTTAACCATGCCAATGGCTGATCATGTGACCAACATTCCCATTTCCAATCCATAGCCACATCATGACACCAAATATATACATACAAACCACAAATAGTCTAAGTTCATGCTTCCTTTTTGAGCCATTTTCGCATGGCCGTATATATATACATCACAACATATTTAACCAACAAGGGTAGTCCTATACATGCCATCTCAAGTTCAACCAAAATTTATACCAAAATGGAGGCTTGATAGTGTGGATGACTTCGACTTCAACGATCCCAAATCCGATTGCTTCGAGCGAAATCTAGAAAACTGAGAGCCAAAGCAACGGGGTAAGTATTTTTATGCTTAGTAAGTCTCAAGGAATATAATCAACTCTAATTACAGCAATACATTCACATAGCCAAATGCATCATTTCATTAATACACATTCTTACTTCACACTTCATCATTATATAATTTCACAAAGTATCAATCAATTCAATAACTGAAATTCATTAGTCGATTGAGCGAATGTTGCTCAAACATGTCGACTTTCCAATGCACATATAAACGCATTCTCATTCTTTGGGCTTTTCGAGTGTACTCATTGAATTTATTACAGCAACCAACACTCACCTCCAGCCCAAGATTCTTCGAATATAACCGGATATAACCATGTGCACAAATGCCTTGGTCTTAGCCCGGATAGAATGTCTCGCATTTAATGCCTTCGGTCTTAGCCCGGATGTAGCCACTAGTACAATTGCCTTCGGTCTTAACCGGATATAATTTCCACCATAATTGTCTTCGGATTTAGCCCGGATATCATTCAATTTCCCATGAACACATACATCAATTATCATTGGACATACATAATTCATTTTCGTTACTAAGGCTCAAACGCAATTATAGTCACAAGCATATTCGCCTTGGGACTTAGCCCGGTAGAATTCAAATACTCATGCACACATAATCAATAATCAATACACATCCATACTTTATTTCACATAATTCAAGTAGGGTCACTTCTTGAGGACTTACCTCGGATGTTGTCGAATGGCTTTTTCGGCTATTCGATCACTTTCTCCTTCCCCTTGTCCAATTGTGGCCCTCTAAGCTCTTGAGCTAATTCAAACAAATTCAATTTATTAAAACCTCATTGTGCTAGCTTATGGCCGAATATGACAAGGAGTTTAAATGGTCATATGGCCACCCTTTAGCTTGAATACACAATGGTCATGCACATTTTATACTACATCAAGCAATTCAATACAATTTATTCGAGCATCAAGGAAATGCTAAGGCCTTCAATAGGCTACCCAAGGCCGAATATTCATGTACATGTTGAGGTCAATTTTGCACTTAATACCTCACAAAAACAGCATGCAATTTACTAATTAATGCTTTGCACATTGTGGCCCAAAACTTATAATATAGCATCAAGCACTTATATGTGTGCTAGGCAAATTGTGCTTGCAATTTCACAAGCATTCTTCCACATCTTCTTCTTTAAACCAATATATTCATCACTTAGTTCATAACCAAAACATCATGTGCAAACATATATATACATATATGAGCATGGCGAATTTCAAGGTGTCCATAGCCATCCAAAACACAAATTTTAACTAACATGCAAGAAGCATGAACCATGCTCATGAATGCATCATGGCGAATATGACAATCATGCCCTTTTCAACTTCAATCATGGTTAAACAAAAAGAAAACTCAAAATCTTACTCAAGAGTAGACAATCCATCATTGCATGCATCATCATCAAGCTTCACACTTAGCATGCAATGGCTTTATCACCATAACAACTTTGGCCAAATGCCATTTCCATGGCATAACAAAGATTTGAGCCATGGCTAACATGCACATCAAATTAGCAACCAAAACATGCATGAAACTCCCAACATAACCTCATACATACCTTACTCTTGTTGCAAGTTTAGCCAAATTTCCTTCTAGATCTCTTCTAAACAAAGAAAATGAAGCAAAAATCCTTCCTTCTTCCTTAGTATTTTCGCCAAAGAAGAGAAAATAGGTGAACAAAATTTTTTTCTTTGCTTCTCTTTCACTCACGGCAAAAGGGGGAAGGATGAGCAAATTTTGATTTTTTGTTTCTCTTCCTACATGCTTAATTTTTTATCATTTATCACATCATGCATTAACAAAACATGTCATAACATGTTTTCCTTGCCCATATTCCTTGTCATGGCCGGCCACTATACCATCTTTGGGGAAATTTGACATGCAAATCCTTTATTTTTGCATGCATGCTCAACTAGTCATCACACATTTCCCCATCATACTTTCAAAGTTTACTACTAGGTCCTTTCTAGTGAAATTCACATTTATAATTCTAAATTGAAACATCAAAATGTCATACACAATTTAACACATATCATAGGCATCAAAATAAATTTTTAATTATTTTTATGCCTCGGTTTTGTGGTCCCGAAACCACATTCCGACTAGGGTCAATTTTGGGCTGTCACACCACTAGTTCAGTAACATTTGGTTCCACCCTTGGTTCAAGGCTATTTGGTTCACCTTTAGTTTCTGCTTTTCATTTACTGAGTCAGCTTTCAGTTTAGGTCAGGTTGACGACTTATCAAATTCTAGTTCATTCAGTTCATTTGGCTCATCTTAGTTCAACAGTTCAACATTCTCCACTAACCTTTCAAGATCATGCCTTGTTATACAACCTTGAACATAATGACCCATCAGATTTGCTTTTGATCTTACTTGGGCCCTTAAACAAAGTGAAGTAATCAGTAATGGAAAATAAACACTTCCTACCTTTTTTCTAGCGCAATCTTAAATTTCCTTGAAAATAATTTTCCCAACATTTGTGGACATTTCTATCATAATTGTATACAACAAAAGAATTCATTCCATTGAGATGGAGGAACTATTTCATATAGGTTTGAAGCTATATCGAACAAAGTAGAATCATACCTTTACCATTTTGTTTATATACTCCCTGCGGTAAGAATGACTGACGTACTTACTTATAATCCAGTGGGAACCCAAATTTGTATCAGCATTAAGTACTTGTTGAAAAAATCCTAATTGATATTCGTCATCATGGCAAAGTACTCATCTTCTTTAACATTAGGTAAGTTAAGCAAATCATTAATGAACTTAGAAGTAAGAGCTACCTTCTTTTAACAAACAAGAACCTCATTAACATATGGCGTGGTCAAATTGGCATTGAATTCTCGCACTTATTCCTCTTCAGGCATTGAACGTGTAGCCCAGAATTGATTTCAATTTAAAGCATCAATTATTTTTCGAATTGACAATGGCATAGTCATATTGTCATTTCTCTCCAAATTGAAACATTTTTCCAGCATCATGGGTTGATTTTTGAATATAGAATCAAATGTTTCCCTCGCTTCTTCATCTTGAATCACAATTGGATTTTCACTAGAAGTTTTGGAAGATCTAGTTCTTTTATGAGACATGGTGACTTTTCTAAAAAAAAAAAAAGATGACTTTCAAATTTTGGTTTTGGAGGTTGTGATGGAAAATAAGTTGCGATGGCGATTTAGTTGCGGTAATGAAAGGATTGGAATAGCAATGTCACAACGGTGGAATTGTTCTGGCGAAAAAAGGTTTGTGGCGGTGGTAATTGTGTTTGCGATAAGAAGAAGAAATTAGGGAGAACTTTATGGATTTAAGGCTGAAAGCAAAGAGAAAGGAAATAGGTGGCTAAGGGTTAGGCTAATTACTTAAATGGTGTGAAAAATATGGTGGTAAATAGGGCTTTATATAGCAGTAGATTAGGGTAAATGTTAGCTACAATTTAGCTACAAGTAGTAATTTGGTGGCAAAGTATGGAGGGAATAAAAGTGGCAAAAAATTAGGGTTTTTGGGGGGTTTATGGATGGCACTTGTATGGGTAATTTCCTCCTCTTTACTGTTCTAGGTCTCGAGCCCAAACTAGAATTATTTCTTGAAATTTTGAACTAAACTAGAAACATAACTTGATTAATACTTGGTCCAATTTGACCCTCTTATTAACCATAAACAATTAAATTAAAACTTTCAAATAAAAATTAAAAGTAATAATTTATTTTGGTTTACTTAGGAAATTTTTCTCAGAAGATTACATTAAATTAATCCCAGGAAAGGTTGGAAGGGGTCACAAATGGTCCCGCTTAAGTTCCAATCTCCTTAGATAGAATTAATTTAATGTAATAATTTAAGAAAAATAATTTCTAAATATACCATTTATTAGAAATATAAATAAGAAAAATTAAGGGTCTGTTAAATTGAATGAGGTTTCAATTCACTCAACTTCACTATCTCAATAGTGCTTGAGACGTTGATCATTAACTTTAAACGTACCTCTATTATTGTAACGCAATTCCACAGCTCCATATGGATAAACTTTATGAATGGTAAAAGGTCCAGTCCATCGGGATTTAAGCTTCCTAGGAAATAACCTTAGTGTTGAATTAAACAACAACACTTTTTCACCTTCTTTGAATGCACAAGGTTGTATAAGATTGTCATGCCATATCTTAATCTTTTCTTTACACATCTTGGTACTCTCATATGAAAATAACCTTAACTCCTCCAACTCGTCTAGTTTTAACATTCTTCTTTCATCGGCATGCTTTAGATCCAAATTTAATTGTTTCAAGGCTAGTGAGCTTTATTTTCTGGCTCAAGCGGCAAATGACATGTCTTTCCAAGGACTAATCGATAAGGAGTCATTCCTAACGGTTTTTTGAAAGTCGTATGATAGGCCCATGAACATCATCGAGCCTTCAGGACCAATATTTTCTATTTTCTACTTAACCATTTGATTGTATATGATAAGTAGTGGTAATTTTGTGTCTCACATCATGCTTGTCAAGCAACCACTCAAGTCATTCATTTATAAAGTGAGATCCTTCATCACTAATTTTAGCTCTCGGAGTCCCATATTGTGTAAACACATGCTGATGTAGGAATCGCATGACTACCTTAGCATCATTTGTTGGGTATGCCTCAGCTTCAACCCATTTGGATACATGATCCACAACTACTGAAATATACTTGTTACCATAAGATGAAGGAAACAGTCTTAAAAAATCAATGCCCCATAAGTCAAATAATTCTACCTCTAAAATGTTTGTCAAGGGCATTTGTTCCTCATTGATTTGCTTCCAGTCCTTTGGCATCTATCATAATTTTTCACATATGTATACGCATCATTAAACACTGTAGGCCAAAATAATCCTACTTGTAAAATATTCATTGTAGTGCAAGAACCACCACAATGTCCCCTACTTGGAGATGAGTAGTAGTGGTATGAGATCTCGTTAATATTGTTTCCAGCTAGGCACTTCTTGATTACATTATCTGCGCACTATTTAAACAAAAATGAATCTTGTCTAAAATAATATCGACTATCATGAAAGAGTTATTTTCTTTTGTTCGTATGTCATTTTGAAAGGTATTACACATGCTAAATAATTTGCATAAACAGCAAACCAAGGAATTTCATGAATTTAACTTACCTCGAAGATATGCTCATCTGGAAAATTCTCATTGATAGGAACAAGTGAATGAGTTACCTCATTTTATTCCAACCTCGACAGATGAACAACTACTTAGTTTTCAACACCTTTTCTGTCTTGAATTTCAAGGTCAAATTCTTGGAGTAACAGTATCCATCAAATTAGCCTTAGTTTAGCATCTTTCTTTCTAAGTAAGTACTTAATGGCCGTATGATCGGAAATACTGTGCCTTTCGTACCTATAAGATAAGAACAGAACTTCTCAAAAGCAAAAACTATTAATATTAACTCATTCTCGTGATTTGATTCGAGTCACTTGTTTGCCTGATCGTAAAATTAAGAAATATGTGTTAACGTTTTCGAATTAGGTTGTAAAGGAACAAGTTGGCTGGAAACAAGAAAATGTTTAAGTACATAAGATGTAAAGATAGGTTTTAGTTTCTGGGCTAAAGATAGAACCAATATTATATGCAATATTGACCCAAAATCTTATAATAGCTCAAGAATGGAGATGATAGTTAATCGTGACCCACTATCTATGAAAGATAGGAACCAAAAATTTAAAGTTGAACGCCACACTTTGGGAAAGTGATAAGTTCAGAAAATGACAGGATTGACACCACAAGAAAGTTTTGATAAGTCAATAGAGTCAAGAGAGAACAAAGTGAGTTAAACACTCACCAATATGATAAAGTTCATAAAATGATCAAAAGTCCTTACAAATTGAAATAAGCTAAATATTTATAGGTTGTACAAGCTCCAGCGAAATGGACAGAATGTGATCAGCATAATTAAGATTTAAATGAGCTGAAATGGCTATTAAAATGATCATCAAGGCTTTTGGAAATTCCTAGACCTAGGTGATGCCAATGGACAAGCTGCGAACATTCCTATTCAGTCAACCATGTAGACTTAATTAGCTGAGCTGAATTAGCCAAGGAGATGTGAACACCATTTAATCATCCACTGGAACGCCAAATGTACAACAATCATCTTAATGCAGTTGTGGCGCACGAACAGCCTCCATGGTGTGAATAGGTGAATTTGATTAACCTCCATAGTGTGAAATTAGTTGCAAGTTGAATGGTCTAGTGTGAAAATGCTTAAGGCCATTGCTCTCCACGAATAGGCACTTGGAGGAGAGTAATCAATAGCCTTTGTCTTGAATTTGCATTGCCTTCCTTTAATGCCATCCATTGCATTTAACTTGCTGATCAGCTGGTGTGAACACCCTTCAAGCACAATTCAATTAAGCTTAATTCAATAATAAGACACAAACTAAACATCATTTGATTTGTCTAAACTTTGGACACAATTAAGATGTCTGAATCTAGGACACATTAAAAGGCTGTACTAATTAGAACATATTTAATAGACTTAAGACATATTAAATTGTTGTACTAAATAAAACACAATTAACAAACTCATGACACATTAAAAATGTTCATATTAATGCATATTTAAACTCTATTTAATTTATGACACAAATTAAAGACTCAAACCATAATAATTAACATAACTAAACATAATTAATGTTTTTATTCCAGCAACCAAATGTAGCTAAAGAAAATGAAAGTTAAAGTTTTGCTTGAAGCAAGCTGCATGGAACGCATGAAGTAGAAGTCCACGACTGATCGATGAGACCCGCAACTTCTTCTCCCCAAATTCGGTCAATGTAGCACGAAATGGCTCCTTGGAATTTCTTGGCTATTGCACGAGTGATCGACCCTATGGAAAGTTCAATATGTTTGACAGCAGTAGCTTTGGCCATGAACTCTTCAACTATAGCAAAGAGTTCTATTTCAGTTACCATATAATTAGGTTGGGCTCCTATCAAAGTTTAGTTTGCATAGTATATCGGATGAAACACTTTATTTCTTCTTTGAACCATCACAACTCCAGCAACAAAATCATTTGCATCACACATTTACTCAAAAGGTGAGTTCCAATTAGGTGTAACAATTTTTGGGGTTGAGATTAACCAAATTTTTAATTCCTAAAAAGCTTCTAAGCATGTTTTTTTAAACTAAAAAATGGTATCTTTTTCTAATAGCATACACAAAGGCTTGGAATTTTTTGAAAAATCTTTAATAAACCTTTCATAAAAACCGATATGGCCTAAAAAACACCGAACTCCTTTAACAGTGACTGGTGGTGGAAACGTTTCAATCACATTCACCTTTGCTTTGTTGACTTCCATCCCATTTCTAGAAATTTTATGTCCTAAGAGAATTCATTCCTTAACCATAAAATGGCATTTCTCCTAGTTAAGGACAAGATTTGTTTCTTCACATCTCTTTATTACCTTAGCCAAATTACTCAAACGAACATCATAAGTATTACCAAAAACTAAAAAAAATTCATTTATGAATACCTCAACAAAATTTTCAACCATATCAGTAAATATTGCCATCATGCATAGCTAAAATGTGGGAGGTGCATTACATAAACTGAAAGACATTCGCTAAAATCAAACGTACCGTATGAGCAAGTAAAATTCATTTTGTGTTGGTCTTCCAGGGCTACAACTATTTGGTTATATTCCGGCTATCAATCTAAGAAACAATAATTTTTGTTACATGCCAGTCGATCTAACACTTATCCATAAAACGTAGTGAAAAATTATCACTCCATGTGGATTTATTCAATTTTCTGTAGTCAATACAAATTCTCCAACCCATGACCGTCCTTGTTGGGATAAAATCATTTCGTTCATTCTCAACAATCATGATTCCACCTTTTTTTTGGTACACACTGTACCAGACTTACCCATGAACTATCTGAGATGGGGTAGATAATTCCCTCACCTAATGATTTGATAACTTCCTTTCAAGATACCTCTTTCATTATTGATTGAGTCTCATTTTCCCATCAATTCTACATCTTTCACCCTCCTCTCAGATAATGTGTCTTCAGCTCCATGATGTGTCTGTGTTTGGCCAAACATGTCTGGTAGGTAATTTAGAGCTCTTAACCCATTCAGTCGAGCTAATACTTATAGTATCAAGATAGTTTCTTACATCTACCTAATCATTCCCTTAATTTTTTCCTCCATGCTCTCGCTTGCCCCTCTTTGAGCTTTCGACTTCTCTTTCCATTTAAGCAAACTTGGAATATTCATCTTTTCTTTCCTCTTTTAATTCTAGTTCATAATTTGTTTCCTTTGAAGCTCAACGTATTACATATACAAAGAATCTCCAATTATGCTTCTTGTCAACTTCATAAACTGTTCATTTTCACCAATCAGAACTTCTACCCTTTGACAAAGTTCTGTCAACAAGCAGAGAAAGAAAATTTCAACTTTTTAGCTGTGTGCAGAGGGCCTCATTTTATGGTAGATCCATCTGCCCACACATATCTGCTTGCGTTGCAAAATGTCATACAATAGAATAGTTCAGAAAATATTAACATTAGAAACATTTAACGTGGGTGCAATTATAGTGCCTATGAACTACATCCATATTTTTGCTAACGGGAACATTTTCGCTTGATTCAAGTTAGTTGGTAAATCTGTGTCTGGCTTATAGTTCCATGTACCTCTACCTTGAGTTATGTAATGCCCCAAAATTTTGAGAATGTAATTGTAAGAATCTACAGTAATTAATCTTTGTATCTTTGGTTCTGTGTTCTGCGATTGTGTTTAAGGTCTAGAGTTTGAGTTGCATCGTTAAAGGTTTTGTTATTTTTAAAACAACCCATTTTCATGTGTTATGTAGTTAAGTGCAATTCTGTGTAAATCTGTGTCAAGAATAAGCCTGTTGGGTCACTGGTTAAGCATCTGTGTTCTGTTTGGTCCCAAGTTCGAATCCCATCGTATGTATTAAGAGAAATTTTTACATGTTGAAAAACTGGATGGTGGTTAAGATAAAAATTTTGAACGTTTTCTTTCTTTGTTTCCTGACATGTTGTTCTTTCCCTTTCTTTCTTTCTTTTTTTTCGTTTCTTTTCTTTCTTCTTTTAACTCCTTCGATTTCTCCTTCTCAATTGTGTTTGACAAGTGAATATTGGAATTAGTGAGACCCTTAAGTTGTTGGAAGATTTATGTGTAAGTTTTGTCAAAATCCATCAAATTCTACGAAGTTTCTTTAGTTTTCTATTTCATTGCTAATTGGGAATTCTCTGACTATTTTACATAAAATCTCTAATAATTAGTTGTTTTATTTTCTTAGGCATAAGTACGGAGGGAAGTGATCCTTCGCATGTTGTGCCAATTTAGCACTGTTGAATTGTCGGTAAGCGTTCGTAGTCGAAAGTTAACGTCGAGGTTTTGACACATTTTCTTGAGTGTTAATGTATACATTGATTCATTGTTATAGTTTTTTGATTGGTTGTTAATGGTTAAATTATGTTTTGGGATTTCTCTGTATTATTTCTACTTCAAAATCTCTTCATGTGCATGCCAAAAACTTTATTTTTCGTGAATTTTGGTCGCGAGAAAACATGGCTATCGACACCTCATGACCAAGCACACAAGCATGTGCCTAGACTGTGTGGGTGGCCGTGTAACTCTCTATTCATCAATTTGGAGCCACATGGGCAAGACACATAGGTGTGTGTCTAGGCCTATGTAGCCATGTAGTGCAGGATTTGCATGGGAAAAGGACATGGGCGTGTGTCTAGGCCGTGTAACTAACTATTTGTGACTTAGGACCACACGGGTAAGCACAGGGTGTGTGCCTAGGCCGTGTGAGTCACACAGGTTGGGACACGGGTATGTGTCTAGGCTATGTAACTCTCTGTTTATATTTTAGAACCACACAAGCAGAGGACATGGGCATGTGCCTAGGCCATGTAAGCCACACGACAAGGACATGGCATGTGTCCAAGCCATGTGGCATGTAAAAAGGGCTCGAAACCCCTTTTTAAAGACGTAAATGTTGTCTAAGATAGATATTGACTTCCCCATTATATGAATGATCTTAATTTGATTGAACCAGAACTCTCTAATACTCTATAATAGACGTATGCATACCATAATTGTATGTGCATTATGATACTTAATTGGATATTGAACTGTGTTATCTACTTGTGAAACAATTTAGAATAACTAAATGCATATTGTGGATATATGTACTCTGCATCTGTATGGGTTGGGATATTGGGAAGAAGGAAGTAATCTGCTCTAAATTAGTGGCTAAGCCACCATGTGTATAATTCTGATTCTGACGCTTTGTCGGATTACGATCTAGCAGCTAAGCTGCATTTTTGTAAACGTGTAGACAAACACTCTATGGTGTGTAAGGTTGGCTAGGCATTGAACGACCTTAATGGTGTGTTAGGATGGTCGAAGATGGTGTGTAGCAGATAGGGGTTAGGAATATCTGCATCTAAATTTGATCTCTTCTATATATGAAACTGAAATTATTTCTACATTTGTAATTAATCTGTCTTGAATCTGAACTAGAAATGCTTTTGTTACCAAATCAAATCATTGAGTTCGAAAACTATTTGATAAATATGTTTTAGTTGAATAAACTTCTTTTACGAACTGAGCTCACAACTCACTTTGTTATTAATTGGATTTCAAGTGGTTCTCAGACTTGAACCGGTCAGCGCTATGGGAGCTTGGTCAAGCTTTTATCTTTCTTCTAAATACTACTATTAGAAATTTCGATATTCTAAGATATTATAATGTTTGGAAAGATTGTATACTCACTTAATTATTCTGTTGGATATTGTGTTTTAAAAGTTCAGTCTAACTGTGTTATAAATGTGGTGTTTTAGTATCGTTGATGTAACTCTCTAGACTTGGTCTGGACATTTAGTCCAAGTTTAGGGTGCTACATTTAATGGTATTAGAGTAAAGTTTGTCTACACTCAAACTATGTTTGGGGCTCATAGTGTGTGATAAAAAGGAATTAGGTGATAATTTAGTATTTGAATTAATTTGGAAACTGAAATATTAACAAATGACCGAGCCTCTAACGCCGAACTTGTAAGAATTTCTATTTTGTTATAATGATTACACTATCGAATTGTTATCTAGTTAAATGTTTTGGAGTGAGCTGGTGAAATTGTCCTATTGGATGTCTTAACTGATCTATGCACTCTAACTTGTAGCTAGATAGCTAGAATACGTTTACGTCGTAGTCGTAGACAGGGAACTCGTGGGTGTTGAGGACCTTGAGGAAAAGCTCAAGCAGAGTCATACTCTATGGGTAGTACGCCCAACTTGGAGACTGATGAGATAGTTGGTACTCCCACTATTGAGATTGAGTCCTAGACTTCGACGACTTGGGGATGACGCACTGTCCCAAGCCATGATTCAAGCACTGGAAAGGGTCTAGGGGCCCATTTGGGATCGGGAGTGATGTGATTCAGCTCGGGTGATTGAGTCGAGTTTACGTAGTTGCCCAATCGTAGATGAGAAGAGTCGTTCGTGCCTCGGTCTTGGAAGTAGAAGTGAATGGATAGGTTTGATTAAGTGGAAGGGTTTCAAATAAGTGTAGGAATAGCGATAGGTTCGACTAAGGGAAACAAAGATGGATGTTGGATAGGTGGTTCGATTTTGGTGATAAAAATAAATAAATTCAATAGATGGGAATGGATTAACGAAGTTAGCGTTAGGAATGATTCAACACTAAAAAGTGTCACCCCGGTTCCTATATTGTTAAGGTGAATAGATGGAATAGAAGATAGGTGAACACCACACCAAGAATGGTGATAATTTCAAACAAGGTCCATAGACGCCACTAGCACACAAGATAATTCTTTCGAAACTTGTACGAGATATGAGAGGAAACAACCTCACAGAAATAGAGTTTCATTAAATAAATTGGCAAAAGTCCTTTTACAAAGAAATGAGTAAACTATTTATAGACTAACATGTAGTAGCCGATTGGACACATTGACTAACTTAAGGGTTAAGTATTTTGGCTATGAATGCACTAGAATAATTAGAACTAGTCTTTAATTTGCTTGGGCTAGATTCGGTTGATGGGAGCTCCATTGGACAGCTTCATGTATAGACAAAACACCTTGAATGAATGTGAAGCCTTGGAAGCTCAATGGGCTGTCTAGGTTCAGCCATGGGGTGCATAAAGCTTCCAAGAGGTGTCTATTGGCCAAATACGTGCATAGAAACTCCAAAAGTCCTCCCACATACATTCGACTATGCATGGAACTTGGAAGGGAGCTTGAATCTGGCCATACATGAACTTGCATTAAATACGATGCATATATACATGTGTGCCATCCAAAGGAGATGTATTCTTCATAATCCAATGCATGTAATTACTCTTCCATGTACTTGAACTTAATTCCTCCAAACATTGAACCGAACCATACATGAATCTTCTCATTCAATGAACAGACCCGTACATGCACCTAGCCATTAATCTACCTCCATATTGGACTGATCCTACAAAGAAATAAACACATAATTAAATAAAATATAAATATTCATATAATCATAATTTTAAACAGCAACTAGACAACTTAAATGACACTAACTAAATTCGGACTCATTAATTAAAATTCAACTAGCATATTAAATTTGGCTAGCTCAAATAGTCTAAAACAACTAATGAACTAATTTGAGCTAGGGAATTCGGCATGAGCTGTAGCCAATTCAATTAAAAACAAAGTTAAAACGTAGTTTATTGAAATGGAAAAGAAATAAGTTATAAAGAAGCTAAAACAAGCTCAAGTGAGCTGGAGCTGAATTGAGCTTGGGGAGCTGGAGAGGAGCTGAAATTGGATTGCAAGAGAGTGCAATAAGTCATCAAGGAGTTTTTACTAGCTTCTCCAACGTCATGGGCCTTGTTCTCTTCACAAATGCGCATCAATAAAGCTTCTTGAAGTCGCTTGGTATGAGCTCGAGTCATGGGACCTTTTGGAAGCTCGATAGGATCATGATATGCACTTGAGGGAGCCTCGGGCGTGCATACATCAAGGAGGCTAAGTGTAACACCCCTAACTCGTATCCATCGCTGGAATAGGGTTACGGAGCATTATCGAGCTTAGAACACAATTGAACATACATAAATAAATATAACACCCCTAACCCGTATCCATTGTCGGAAGAGGGTTACGGAGCATTACCGAACTTATAACATAATCGAACATACATTTCACATACATTTTCAAATTCCAAATAGACATCATTCAAAATCATTCATATTGTCCCTAACACGAGCCTACGAGGCCCAAATCATACTTTAGGAGTGGTTCAGGACTAAACCGATAACTCAGAGAACTTCTAGAAAACTTAGAAAATTGTTCAAAATACAGGGGACACACGCTCGTGTGGCCGAACCGTGTGTCTCACATAGCCAAAGATACGTTCGTGTAATAGTCTAGTTTAGACCGTAGTTGGAATAGTGGTGTCGGGACCACATATCCATGTCAGAAAAATTTTTAAATATTATTTTTAATGTTTATGATATGTGAATGAGCATGTGTGAAAGTCTCGTATGAAAATTTGAGTGTTTGTGTGCTTAATTTTTGAAAAGGACCTAATCGCGTAAAACATAAAAGTTGCCTACTGTTTGTTAAAAGTGCTTATTTGAAATGTCTTTATAATTGGAAGGTCCTTATGTTGCAATTGGACCATTAACATGGTTAATGGACTTTTATGGACAACCATTATAAGTTTTTATTATTATTTTATTAAAATGGCACCATACGAAGCTTTATATGGTCGCAAATGTCGTACACCTTTGTATTGGACTAAGCTTAGTGAAAATAAGATTCACGGAATTGATTTGATAGAAGAAACCGAACAGAAAGTAAAAGTGATTCGAGATAGTTTGAAAGCAGCTTCCGATATTCAGAAATCTTATGCGGATTTGAAAAGAAAAGTCATTGAATTTGAAATTGGTGACAAAGTGTTTTTGAAAGTATCTCTGTCGAAGAAAGTGCTTCGGTTCGGTAGAAAAAGGCAAATTGAGTCCGAAGTTCATCGGGCCATACGTATTGGGTCGATAGCATATAAATTATTGTTGCCACCAGAGTTAGAAAAGACTCATGATGTGTTTCACGTATCGATGCTTCGATGATATAGATCCAATCCTTGGCATATGATTCCTTCGTCTGAGATTGAAATTTAGTCTAATATGACTTACGAAGAAAAGCCAATCCGTATCTTAGCTCGAAGGGTTAAAGAGCTACGAAATAAGAAAATTCCATTAGTAAAAGTGATGTGGCATCGACATGGTATTGAAGAGGCCACGTGGGAGCTTGAAGATGCTATGAGACAGCAATATCTGAATCTTTTCAACGGTAAGATTTTCGGGGACGAAAATCCCTAAAGGGGGAGAATTGTAACAGTTTGATTTAGACCCTAGTCGGAATAGTGGTTTCGGGACCACATATCTGCACCAAAAAAATATTTAAACTTTATTTTTAATGTTTATGATGTGTGAATGAGCATGTGTGGAAGTCTCGTATGAAAATTTGAATGTTTGTGTGCTTAATTTTTGAAAAAGGACCTAATCACGTAAAACGTAAAAGTTGCCTGCTATTTGTTAAAAGTGCTTATTTGAAATGTCTTTATAATTGGAAGGTCCATATGTTGCAATTGAACCATTAACATGGTTAATGGGATTTTATGGACAACCATTATAAGTTTTTATTATTATTTCATTAAGGCCAAAATTAGAATTTGTTTAATTAAGTTAATATTATGTAAATAAAACATAAAATTTGGCCATTTCATGTTCATCTTGCCAAAAATATAAATAAAATAAGAGAGAAAAAGCTTCCTACGATTCGACCATTGAATTCATTAATTAATGTATGGATTTTCTTCGATTTTTTATAATTTCTACGTTTTCGTAATTGTTTCTTCGTATATTCACGAGCCCATGCCTCAATTTCTGATTTTTATGATGATTTTGAAATGTGCCATGGATGAATTCAGGAGCTTTATGTTGTTAATTGATGAAATATGAAAGTTTGATGTTGGGTTTATATGTTTTGTCTTTGGATTTTTGATGATTTTGAGTAAAATGGGCTAAATTATGAAATTTGTAAATTTAGGGACTAAAATGTGAAATAAATGAAATGTGTGGACTTGAATAAGAGCTATGAATATTCGGCCACGCATAAGTATATGCAAATCATGTGTATTTTGTGATTTTGTAAATTAAGGACTAAAGTGTCAAAATGTGAAAATGTGAGGGCTAGTTTGCAAATTACCCTAAATATGTATCTGTGGATTGTTTTGAATGAATTTATGATTGAATAAGTTAAATTTGAATTTATATAGATCAAGAATTAAAGAAAACAGAATTAGATTGGGGAAAGTCGAAAGTTGTCGAGTAACTGATTTCATCCATCCGAATCTGTACAAGGTAAGCCAATATACAATAAACATGTTTGAATTGAAGTATTATTGTTCATATGATATTGAATTTGTGATGAATGAATATTCAAACTTAATATGTGCTATTTGAGAAAGTATCGACAAAGTTCCGACGTTTGAAAAGCCTCG
The DNA here is from genome assembly GCF_025698485.1 of Gossypium arboreum. Lineage (NCBI taxonomy): Eukaryota > Viridiplantae > Streptophyta > Magnoliopsida > Malvales > Malvaceae > Gossypium > Gossypium arboreum. The sequence continues at coordinate 66,155,522 of NC_069079.1, read as the reverse complement.
TACGAACCATAGGAATAGTTAGGATACATATGTCATGACATAGGATTTCGTATCTGATTTCGTGTAAGACTACATCTGGGATGTTGGCATCGACTTCTGTTTTACGTATAAGACCATGTCTAGGTCATCAGCATCATATCTAATTTTGTGTAAGACCCTGTCTGGGACAGTGGCATCGATGTTTGATTACATGTAAGACCACGTCTGGAACATTGCCATTGTATATGTTCTCTGAGCTATCTGCGTATCCTTACGTTTCTGAATTGTTCAATGGGCATTCCGAGGAAATGAATGAATAAGTGAATATATATCTAATTCAGGTACGTTTGAATTATGTACTATATTTGAAAATGAAGGGTAAGTATATGTGCAAATGATGATCTATGATCCAAGTATATGAATATGAGGTTTGTGTTGGTAATTGGCTCCAAAGTATGAGTAATTTGATGATGTTTATATGCTTTAAATGATAAGTTTAATTGTATATGGCTTACTAAGCTTTTGAAAGCTTATTTGTGTGTGTTTGCATTATTTTATAGATATCGAAGCTACTGTCACCATACTATCGAACCTTATTTTGGTACTTTTAAAAATATATTTATTGAAGTATGGCATGTATAAGCTAGAAGTGTTTAAATTATGTTTTGCGATGTATTCATATTTAGCCATGTGATATGGCTTGGTATGGATGTGTTTATGATATGGTTTTGGTATATGAATTATGAGGCAATATGATATATTTGGTGTGTTTATGTATGAGCATAGGAAATGGTAAGATTGGACAGATTTTGGTATGTGTTAGCTATGGTAAATGATAAGTTTTGATCATGAAATTGAAACATATGTTTGGTATGATTATATTTTAGATTTGTTATGTTTTGGTTGATGAATTAAGATGGAAATTTGGTTCACAATGATATGTCATGAATGGCTTATGTTTTGGTTGTGAATTGGTCGTAAATTGGTGTACAAATATGTTTGTTTTATTGTTTGTAGGTTTGACCCAATTAGGGTGTAACACCCCAAACCCATTATGGCTAAATTCAGCGTGTCACATTGAAGTGTTTTAGCGAAAACCTTGTTTTCATTGAAAACCCTTCTTAAAATAAAAGAAACCCTAATTAACTAAAAAAAACCTTTCAGTTACGAAAGCCTTCTTTAAAACATTTGATTTAAAAAAAATAGATACAGAAACGTAGAAAACATACCATAATTTAAGAAATCCATGTTCAACTTCTTGTAATTACAATGAAAATAATAATAATAATTCAAGTAATAATAACATAATGAAAACCTTATTACAATCTGGTCTGAACATGCTTAAAAAGAAATAAAAACTTAAATGCTTAAAAAAACCCAAGTCTGAATTATCTTGCTAGCCGGCCACCCAGAGTCCCTCCAAACATCGAACCTTCTACTGATCATCACCTGAAAATAAAATAAAAGAGGGGGTGAGTTTTCGCAAACTCAGTGTGTACAACCCTTGATGAAAAACAAGCATTCAAATAGAAACCATTAAACATGCAATGCAATCCCATCCAAATTATCCATCCGCTACACACCAGCTCCGTCCCCCGTCACACCATGTGGGGATATAAATATCAACCCACCCAGCCCACACACCAATGGTAGCCCGGTTGCGGAACTACCTTTATTTACATATTGGGCTTTAAAAGCCGTCGGTGGATCCATGATTGTCAGGCAACCATACGAACCTCATATACTTCCTCCGTTCCATAGTTCCCACCCCATATGCAACCTAAGCAGAACATCATATGTATGCATGTGACATCCATAAAACTTACATTCAACACCTAGGGGTATTTTGGTCATTTTCGCCCTTAGGGGCATTTCGGTAATTTTCCCTTAATTACGATTTTCACTTACCTTGGCCCCTGAACGAGTCTCGCGAGCTAAGATGAATGAATACTATGCACCAAATAGGATTCTAGAGAAGAGGAGGTGGGTCATTAAGACCGCTTAAGTACCAAGCACTCCCAAGATCCAATCCTAGACATGCATATACCCATTGCCACACCTTAACCTTATGACTTGTTCACGGTCGCAATTTCTTAATTAAGTCTTATGTAGTTATCATATACTAGGCCCAAACCCCTTACAAAACCCCAAACAAATTCGCATACCTATATCTGGCCCATTAAGCCCATTATATTCATATGGCCCATTAGGCCCAAATCACCTGTATATGGCCCATTAGGTCCAAATCACATTTATATGGCCCGTTAGGCCCAGTCACATTCATATTCATGCTCATATACAAATTCCTATCATATAGCATCAATTGCCTATTATGGGCCCAACAGCCCATCGGGCCCATTAGGCCATTCTGACCTGTATGGCCAAATCACAAACCAAGTCCACGGAATCGCCCGTGGGTCTTAGGCAACCTCCCTTACGAGTGTTCGCGCACTCGCAAGACTACCGTAGCCAAACTTTCAGCTTTTCGGTATCTCAGCTTTTTGGCATTTCCACTTTTGCCGATTCATAGTGTGTGTTCAGTGTATGTACACACCTGTTAGGCAGGCGTGCTGCGATTTCCTTAGCCCAAACCTACAATTGATATCACTTAAAGATTATCTCACATTCTTATCGAATACTTTACCAAAAGTCAGAATCTCACCTTGACCTTACCTTGCGCAATAAGTATAACAACCCCTTCACTAACGACAATCAACTCCTAGATCTGCACCAATCATAACTATTAAAACCAGAATGATAGGTGCCTCGTATCCAACACAAGCCCCCTTACCTTACTATGGCTATTCGGCCAACCTTAGCCAATGGATGAGGAATACTTACCAAAGCTGCAACACCTAAGGAGCAATTCGGCAATGAGCTAAGATCCGAGATCCGATACTAATTCCCTACCACAGTTGATTAGAAAGAGTGAGGGCCAATATTCGATACTTAGCAAAGAAATCGATTGGTAGAACAACACTTACACTAGATTTGACTGAAGTAGAATGAGTAGTGATTGCACCAAGGGTACTCGGCCAAAGAGGTGCAGACCTTTACGATTTTGTAAGGAAAAAGAGGGTTATTTGACTCTAAGGAAAAAGACAGAAAAGTCAGCAATGAGGTAGAGGAAGAATTGGATTCAGCACAACGAAGAAGAAAAAGAAAAGAAAGGTAGAGGGTTTTTGACTTTTAGAGAAAAGAGTTTCCGGTAACAGGGTGAAGGAAATTCGGCATTAGCTTCATACCCTAGCATTCAGCACCTATTTATAAGCCTTATAGCTGAATTTTCCCATGCCCAATTCCCCAGTCGGCTCCATCACTTCTCCCTTCTCATCTCCTCATTTTTCTCCCTAATAACTCCCCAATCTATTTCCTCAAAATTCTCCTCTGAACACTCCCCTTTCACGCCACTTCCAATCTTCTAGAAGGCCAAAATTAAAGTCCCAAAATACTAGACTAGGATTCGAACCTTGGACCTTCTTGCTAGCTATTAACACCACCTCCCTACACTCTAAGTGGCATTACTTAGCCACTTCTCCACAAGGCTTTTTGATGTCGTTTTCCCTTGTCTTTATTTAAAAGCCCAACTACTAGCCAACAAGGTCCTTTTAATTATTAAACTATAAATTCTTCTACCCCTAGATTCGGACTCAAACCTTAACCAAGACCTACCTTTGCATAATTAACACTTAACCGAAATTAGTAAGCCTAAAAAGAAAGAAAATTTAAGATTTTGGGATTTTTGGGGGCATTACAACTCTACCCCCTAAAAGAAATTTCGTCCCCAAAATTTTACCTGATTCAAACAGTTGAGTATATTGATGTCGCATCACTTCCTTCGGTTCCCAAGTAGCCTCCTCCGCTTTTGTGATTCTGCCAAAGTACTTTAACTAATGGAATCGACTTCCTTCTTAATACCTTGACGTCTCGACCAATTATTTGTATGGGCTTTTTCTCGAAAGTTAAGTCTGGTTTGACCTCGATTTCTTTACTAGCCACGACATGTAAAGGATCCGAGCGATACCGTCTCAACATGGAAACATGGAACACGTCATGGATCTAGCTTAGTTTAAGAGGTAATTCTACCTGACTAGGGATTGGCCCAATCTGCCTTACAACCCGATATGGCCCAATGAACCTTGGGCTCAGCTTACCCTTCCGTCCACACCTTAACACTTTCTTCCACGGAGAGACCTTCAGAAAAACTAAGTCTCCCACTACATACTCTACCTCTCATCATTTAAGGTCAGCATATGACTTCTACCTATTCGAGGCCTCCTTTAACCAATATAGTGCCTCGTATGGAGCCATTCCAATGCTTCCTTGATAGCTATTATTGTACGCGAATTTGGCTAATGGTAAATAGTCCTCCCAACTACCTTGAAAACATCCTCTCAACATATCTTCCAATACTTGTATCACCCTTTCTGACTGTCCATCAGTTTGAGGGTGGAAAGCCATACTGAAGTTCAACCTAGTACCTAACGCCTCATGCAGCTTCTTCTAAAATCACGAAGTGAAACGTGGGTCCCTGTCCAATATTATAGAGACTGGCACTCCATGCAATCTCACAACCTCTGCTACCATGATAAGGTTTTGTACAAGCATATAACAGATATTTCAGAAATAATTAAAAAGGCTCAGAAAACTTAGAGACTTGGGCCAGAGATTCAGTGTGCCACCTTCTAAAAAACCTAATTTTAGAAAACCGATTTTAATCTTTAAAATCATTTATTTGTAAAGAGAAAATATTAGAAACATTCTCAAAAACAATTTATAATCAAGTTCCAAAAAAAAGATTTTCGAAAACCTTTATTCAGTGTTTCTTTACAAACTCCTGTTTTTAGACTCGTTCCACAGTCGAGTTGTTGTAACTTGGCTCTGATACCACTAAATGTAACACCCCAAACCCGGCCTAGACATTATGGCTAGATTTGACGTGTCACATAGACTTACGACTTAGTATGCATTCGCTGGTTTAAGTGATTGGGGTGGTCTTTGTAAAAACAGCGGTTGAATGAAAAGCTGGTTTATCAATCTTTAAGCTATCCATTTGTTGTGCTTGTTGAGTCTTGAAAACGTTCATTAAATTTGAAAACCCGTGTAGCCTAACACTAGCAGTTTCGTCATAGTATAAATGTAACCAGAAAATAAAACCATAGCGGAAAAAAAGAAATTTAAATAGCGGCCTTATTACAACTTAAAACCCAAAATTAAATCAGAATATAAAAATAATAAAAATAAACCAACTTTGCAGATGATGTGGCCACTCTGAATCCCTCACAGCTCCAAGCCCACTATGGTTGGGGATTTCCTGCAGAGATGAAAATAAAGGGTGAGTTCAAGAAACTCGATGTGTAACATAACCCAACCATAGCCCAAAAGCAGATCAAAACTCGAGTCGACTTATCGGGCCTTGGCCCAGTATAGAAATCAGAATGAAACCTATAGGCCCATAGCAGATACAGAACAAATATATCATGAATGCAAAAATCCCAACCTAGAGCCATCCATAACACCCCCGTACCACTTTACACCATGTGGGGAGACTACTCGACCCACCCAACTGCTACACACCACGAAATTGCAAATAAGTCCAGGATATTGTGACGAAGTCACCAGATATGATATTGTGGCTAGGCCACGAATGTATATATATATATATATATATATATATGTGGCGGTTACTAGATTGCAAATGAGGTCGCTAGATATTGTGACGAAGTCACCAGAACAGATATATGTGGCGAGGCCACCAGATTACAGCGAGGTTGCCAAAACGCTTCTTCCATCAATATAAACCCATGTCCCATGCAACAGAAATAATATGTCATGGCATACGATATCTAAATAGAACATCATGCTTTTTAGAAAAAAATAACCCTAGGGGTAAAATCGTAATTTTGCATGCATAAGGGTATTTTAGTAATTATTACCTATTGTTAAGGTTTCATGCTCATTCTAACTTTTACCCAGTAATCAGAAGTACTTACCTTGTCTTTTTACCAAAGTGGGTCCGCTGGCCCATTGGCCCGCTTCGACCCATTAAGCCCAAAAATATCACAGTACGAAAATGCACACTCGCACTCTAATCATCCAAATGCACCATATTCATTAACAATCGTCTCACGAGCACTCGCACGTCATGAAGTTCACAAAATACCAACGTTTCGGTATTTCAGCTTTTACCGATTCAGTCTAAGGGAGGGTGTCGTTTACACACCTGGTTGATGACGATTGATGACGATATCTCCCACGCGATAATCCTACAATCAATCACTAACACATTAGACTTACGAATTAACGATAACTAACATAAATCCACGTCAACTAACCCAATCATCATACAAGTTAGTCATTTACGCACGAGGGGCAAAATAGTCATTTAACACCCTAGGGGCAAAATGGTAATTTACCCCACAAGGGTATCTCGGTAATTCTACCCTACAGGGGTATTTTGGTATTTCTACCCTACAAGGGTATTTAGGTAATTCTATCCTATAGGGGTATTTCAGTAATTCTACAACTTATCCACTTGGGCCTACGGACCTATTGGGACCACATGGCCCATTTCAGCCCATCGCGGCCCAAAATAGCCATCCTACTGCTAGAGTAATGAGAAATACAAACCTGTTAGGAGACTACAGTTAATCAGCGCTCCAAACACTTTTAGCTGACGCCCAACCCAAACGAACACGTCACAAAGCGAAAGGGATCAGCCAAGAAGGGTATGCCTACTCTCCTCATGGTTTGCTCTATTTAAAGCCAGCTCTCCATCTACTCTTATGTTAGCTTCCTGATGTGGGATCCCTTCATGACCAGAGTTTAAAACCAACACCAACTCTTGCCATCCCAACATAGCAAAATAATCAACCTTTGCGTGCCAAGGGATTTGAACCAAAGTCCTCTCACATGCCAACTCACGCCACCACCACTAGGCCATCAACTCATTTGTGTCATAAATCCAACACATTAAACTTTAAAGCGCACCTACTTGCTTCTAGATTTATTGAAAAGAAAAATCAAAATATATTGCAAGAGCCAAGACTTGAACCTTGGACCCCTTGCTTCCTCTATGGTGTCACTTCCATGTCCCCTACGTGGTGTCACCTTGCCACTACACCACACTCCTTTTTGTGTCATCTTTTAGCCCTTTACTCTTAAAAGCCCAAACGCCAATTGCATCACCTGTTCATAAAATTAAAATTCCGAAGACTACCATAGATTTAACTTAAGTTTGGGCCTTCCAAAGGCCCACTAACCTACTAAAATATATATTAACCAACCAGAACACACACAAATTTTAAAAATCACAAAAACACAGAAAACCCAAAAATTGGGGCGTTACACTGAAATGGCCTCTATAAGGAGCATCATGACAGTGCTTCAGGATTGAAAGCATCTCTTCTTCCAAAACATAACGCCGAATGATGTTGTGATTGCATGCCGTGAATAAATACGGTTTTTTCCAATTGTACTTCCTTACATCACGAAGAAATCTTTCTTTTTTATGGCCCTTGATACTCAATGGGAGCTTACCATACACCAAGTAATTAACCAAATCTGCATAGCAAGGAGTTATATCGGCAACGAATAACATCTCATCTGGGAATGTTTCGACAATTTGAAGTATTTTCCCGCCTTCACTGCCAACTTCTAATCTAGAAAAATGATCGGCAACTTGATTTTCTAACCCCTTGTGGTCTTTTATCTCAATGTCAAATTCTTGCAACAATAAAATCCATCGTATCAGTCTTATTTTGGCATCTTTTTTGTAAAGAGATATCACAACACCGAGTGATTAGTGAATACTGTAAATTTTGACCGACAAGATAAGAGCGAAACTTGTCAAAAGCAAAGACTATAGCTAGCAATTCTTTCTCTGTCTTTGTATAATTGAGTTGAGCCTCTGTAAGAATTCTATTAGCATAATAAATGGCGTGAAATTTTTTTTCCTTGCGTTGTCCTAGCACTACACCCATGGCGAAGTAGCTTGCATCGTATTAACTTTGAAAGGTTGAGACCAATCCGGTGCAATGATAATGGGTACATTGACCAGCTACTTCTTTAATTGAATAAAGGCATCCAGACATGCCTCGTCAAAGAGGAATTTTTTTACTCTATTCCAACAATAAGCACAATGGTTTGTAATTTTTGAAAAATCCCTAACAAACCGTCAGTAAAAACATGTCCAATAAAGCTATGAATACCTTTCACATTTGTCGATGAGGATAATTTCTCGATGATTTCCACCATAGCTTTATCTACTTGAATACTTGATTAGAGATGCGATGGCTCAACACAATGCTTTTAGTTGCCATAAAATGACATTTTTCCTAATTCAAGATGAGATGAGTGTCCTCACATCGCTTCAGTACTTTATCCAAATTGTCAACGCAATGATCAAAATCATTCCCATAAATTACAAAGTCATCCATAAAAACCTTTAAAAAGTCTTTGATCATATATGAGAATATTGCCATCATATACCTTTGAAATGTCGCTAGTGCATTGGAAAAACTGAAAGGCATACAACGAAAAGCAAAAGTACCAATGGGGCAAGTGAAAGTTGTTTTCTCCTGACCCTCTGGTGCAATAGCAATTTGGTTGTACCCAAAACAACCGTCTAGGAAGCAATAATAAGCTTTTCCAGCAAGCCGATCTAATATTTGGTCAATGAAGAAAAGTGGAAAATGATCATTCCTTATGGCTGCATTTAATTTGCGATAATCCATACAAACTCGCCATCCCGTCAGGATGCGTATTGGTAGTAATTCATTTTATCATTGTGAGTTACTGTGATGCCACTCTTTTTCGGGATGCATTACACTGGACTCACCCACTTGCTATTAGAAATCAGGTAAGTAATTCTTGCATTAAGCCATTTTATGATTTCTTTCTTGACCACTTCCTTCATCTTCTTATTTAACTTCTTTATAGTTCAATTGATTGTTGGCCTTCATCTTTTAACTTGATTTTGTGCATGCAAAAAGAAGGACTAATACCTTAAATATCTGCAATACTCCAGGAAATAGCTCATCTGTGCTGCTTGAGAATGTAAGTCAATTTCTTTTCTTGTGTTTCATCCAGTGTTGCAGAGATAATAACTGGAAGAGTATTGTCATCACCCAAAAAGATGTATTTAAGATGAGAATGTAGTGGTTTCAATTCCAGATTGGGGGCTTCTTCAATTTATGGTTTGAAAATTGGAGTGGTTCGATTAGTTAGGTCAAAGGATTCAACTTGCCATATATTCTTAACTTCAAAAGTATTAGATTCAACCATACTATCACAATTGTTTATGGATCCAACCTCAAATGTCACTGCAATTTCTTCAGTAAGGACTGTGCTTTGGTTATTGAATTCTTCCTCAATCAGATCATCAAGCACATAGACAGTATGGCACTCTGCTTTATCCTTGTGATGAATAGACTCAAAAACATTGAAGGTAACTTGCTCATCATTCAAACGCATGGTGAGTTCTCCTTTATAAACAACAATGAAAGTTAGGCCGGTGGCTAAAATGGTCGTCCCAAGATTAGGGGAACCTCTTTGTCTGCCTCGCAGTCAAGTATGATAAAATCAGCCTGAAAAATGAATTTATCCACACGAACTAAAATATCTTTGATTTGCCTTTCAGGTTGAGCTAAAGATCGATCTGCCAATTGCAATGTTACTGCAGTGGGTTTCATATGATCAATTCCCAACTTTCTAAAAGTAAATAGTGGCATGAGGTTGATGCTAGCTCCCAAATCACATAAAGTTTTGCCCAAAATATTATTTGCCAATCAAACATGGAATGGTAAAGCTTCCAGGATCTTTCAATTTAGGGGGAAACTTATTTATCAAGACAGTACTACAGCCTTCTGTGAGTGCAATAGTTTCAACATCAGTGAGTTTTTTCTTCTTGGACAAGAGGTCTTTCATAAATTTCCTATAATTAGAAATTTGTACCGGAGCATCCACTAAAGGGATGTTGATCTGCAGTTGTTCCAGTGTATGCAAAAACTGCTGATACTGTTTATAATTTTCATTCCTCTTGAATCTTTGTGGAAAAGGTATAGATAAAAGTACATTTGGTTGAGGCGATACTTTTAGTTGCATCCACAATTTCGAGGGTCGAATATAAGGCATGTGAACGACAGTTGGCGGTACTTCTTTGTCTGGTACATCTACAAGCTCTTCAGCATCGACCTTCCTATCAGGGTTTATGTCACCAATATCTGGGGATGCTACAGTAGAATAGATAACTGGTTCACTAGTTTGTTTACCACTCCTAAGAGTGAAAGCTTTATAGTGCTCTTTCCCCTTTGGGCTTGGATTTTCAGTGTCACTAGGTAATAAGCCTTGTGGTCGAGTATTCATATTTGAAGCAAGCTTCTTAATTGTGCCTCTAATGCTCAAATTGAAGATAAATTTACTCGAACAATAGCTTCTGTGCGAGTAATATGCTCCTGTATTAATGCCTCAAGAGCAATTAATGGGTCAGAAGTGGAAGTTTGTGTATACTATTATTGTCGTTGTCCTTGGATATTCTGATTCATCATTGAAGAATGTTGTGGTTGCATCTGATTTTGATGTGATTATGTCTGACCTTGTTGTTGATACCTCTGAGGATATTAACTCTAGTTCTGCTATTGTTGAGTATAATTCCCTTGTCTTGGATTATAATTACCCCAAGTAGATGCATTCCCATATCTGAATGTCGCAGCATTTTGTCCAACATTCTGAGTTACCCAAAACTACTGGTTGCGTGCAGAGTTGTTGGAATAGTTTCCATAAGAATTGTTGTAAATATTACTGACATAACATGCATTTTCTGCATGTTGCAGACAATGTTCATAACTATGGTTGTCACTACAAATTTCACAGCAAAAGGTAGGAATATCCAATTGTTGAGCAACCTATATAAGTGCAACATCACTCGTCCTTTGCATATTTTTAATCATGTTTGTGAGCAAAGAAACTTGAGCACTTAGCGCGGATATTGCATCTAATTGAATAACTCCTAGAGTAGTCTTTGCTTGTGCAGCTCTAGAGATGGGAAATTGATAATCATTTTGAGCAATTCTTTCAAGAATTCTCACAACATTATTGTAAGTACAATCCAACAGTGGTCCATTGGCTGATGCGTCGACAAGATTCCTTGTATATGAATTCAAACCATTTTAATCATGTTTCTGACTTTGTTTCGAAATGCTTAGTCTGTCAACAAGTAAAAGGCGAGCATCAGGTACCTTCTGGATTGCTTCAGCCGATCATGATATCTGAGCGGAAATGGGACAAAGTTACTATGGATTTTGTATTTAGTTTACCATTGACACTGAGAAAGAAAGATGAAATCTGGGTTATTTTGGATAGAGATTCGAGGTTTACATCACGATTTTGGAAGAGACTGCAAGATGCATTAGGTACAAAATTACATTTCAGCATTGCTTTCCAACTGCAGACAGATGATCAATCTGAACGAATCATTCAGATACTTGAGGATATGTTGAGATGTTGCATTCTCGAGTTTGAAGGTACGTAGGAACGATACCTACCTCTGATTGAATTTACATATAATAATAGCTTTCAGTCGAGTATTAAAATGGCACCTTATGAGGCTTTGTACGGTTATAAATGTCAGCTCAGTGAAAATAAGATATACGGGGTCGATTTGATCAGAGAAAATGAACAGAAAGTGAAAGTGATCCATGAAAGTCTAAAAGCAGCATCAGATCGTCAGAAGTCAGATGCGGACTTGAAACGTAAAGATATAGAGTTTCAGACCGAAGATAAAGTCTTCTTAAAAGTCTCACCGTGGAAGAAGATACTCAAATTTGGTCGTAAAGGCAAATTGAGTCCGAGGTTTATTAGACTATATGAGATTATAGAACGCATTGGGTCGGTTGCTTACTGACTGTTGTTGCCACCTGAGTTAGAAAAGATCCACATGTGATTAGTCCGTCTGAGATTAAGATTAAGCCCTATATGAGTACGAAGAAGAACCGATTCGTATTTTGGCTCATAAGATTAAAGAATTGCAAAATAAGAAGATTTCGTTAGTTAAAAACTGTGGCATAAACACGAAGTTGAGGAAGCAACGTGGGAGCCAGAGGATGTAGAGACAGAATATTATCCGAACCTATTCACCGATAAGATTTTTGGGGATGAAAATCGCTAAGGGGGAGAGTTGTAACAACCTGATTTAAACCCTAATCAGAAAGGTGGTTTTGGGACCACGAATCTGAATCAGAAAAAAATATTTTAAAATTATTTTCTATGTTTATTACGTATGAATTTATATCTGTGAAATTTTTGTGATTTAATTTTGTCGTTTGAGTGTCCGGTTAGATAAAAGGACTTAATCACGTAAAATAAAAATTTGGTGGTTAAATTTGAAAAACCTTAATTGTTGTTGTCTTTATAAGTGGAGGCATTTATTATGTAAATAGGCCATTAGTAATATAGGTGGACGGCTAAGGACATGTAAATGTGATAATATAATGTTTTTAACTAAGGTTAATATGGTAAATTAATAAAACAAGTTAATATAATATAAACTTATCATAAACAAAGCCATATATGTGTTATTTTCATGTTCTTGCTGAAATAAGAAAGAAAAAGAAAAGAAACTAGGGTTCAGCCATTTCTCAACTTGATTCAAGGTAAGTTCTAGCTCAGTTTTTGATAATTTTTACATTTTTGAGATCGTTGCTAAGTTATTTTCAAGACCCAAGCTTGAATTTTGATTTTGATGAATATTTTGAGTTATGCCATTGATGAGAGCTTGTGGTCTTTGTTGTTTGATGATGAAATATGAAAGATATGTTTTAGATTAACATGTTTTGTATTGGATTTTTCGATGATTTTGAGTAATTAGGACTAAATTGCAAAAATAATAATTTGAGGGACTAAAATGTAAAATAAATGAAATATATGGACTCACATGAATGCTAGGAATTTTTGGCCAAACATGGGTATATTGAAATTTTACATATTTTGTAGTTTGTGCAATAGGGATTAAATTGTAAAAAGTGTAAAATGTTAGGGGTAAAATGGTATGTAACACCTCAAACCCGAGACCATCGCCGGTGTCGGACCCGAGGGTTAACAAACCAAGTTCACATGTTTTTGCCCACCAATTTGACATTTCCAGTCAGGCTGGAAAACTGCATCACTGTCGCCTTAAAAATCATATCTCGAGTTTCAAAACTCGGAAACTGGTTTCGTAAATTTTCCCTGAATTTAGACTCATATATCCATCCATGGATTTATTTCTAGGATTTTTGGTCGGGCCAATTGGTACAGTTTATTAGTTAAAATTACCCCTGTTACAGGGATCGACTGCTCTGACCTTCGCGCGGTATAACTTGAATATCTCTCTGTACAGGGCTTTAATGCTGGTGTAGTTTGTTTCTAATGAAACTAGACTCAAAATGGAATCTGTACATATAAGGTATATCTCCTAATTCTTTTGGATAATTTATGGTGAATTTTTAAAGTTGCGACAGGGAACCCAGAAACCATTCTGGCCCTGTCTCACAATAGCTTTAATATCTCTTAACCTGTAACTCCTATGACCGTTTCGTTTCTTCCATATGAAAATAGACTCATCAAGGTTCATTTACATAGCTTATTCACTATCTAATTCCATTCCTATGAATTTTGGTGATTTTTCACATTCATGCCACTGCAGCTGGCAGCATCTGTTTTAAGATAGGACTTACCTATTTGGTGGTCTCCACGATTCATCTAGCCTTACCATACATAGGTTCATATATGATCATTTTAACCATGCCAATGGCTGATCATATGACCAACATTCCCATTTCAAGCCATAGCCACATCATGACACAAAATATATACATACAACCCACAATTAGTCTAAGTTCATGCTTCCCTTTTAGAGCCATTTTCGCATGCGGCAGTACATACTTACATTACAACATATTTAACAAACAAGGGTAGTCCTATACATGCCATCTCAAGTTCAACCAAAAATTTATACCAAAATGGAGGCTTGATAGTGTGGATGACTTGACTTCAACGATCCCAAATCCGATTGCCTCAAGCGAAATCTAGAAAACTAAGAGCCAAAGCAACGGGTAAGCATTTTATGCTTAGTAAGTCTCAAGGAATATAATGAACTATAATTTACAGCAATACATTCACATAGCCAAATGCATCATTTCATTAATACACATTCTTACTTCATACTTCATCATTATATAAGTTCGCAAAGCATCAATCAATTCAATAACGGAAATTCATTAGTCGATTGAGCGAATGTTGCTCAAACACGTCGACTTTCCAATGCACATATAACGTACCTTATCCTTTGGGCTTTCCGAGTGTACTAATTAAATTCATTTCGCAACCAACACTCACCTCCAGCCCAAGATTCTTGAATATAACCGGATTTAATCACGTGCACAAATGCCTTGGTCTTAGCCGGATAGAATAACTTCGCACGAATGCCTTGGGCCTTAGTCCGGATATAGCCACTAGCACAATTGCCTTGGGTCTTAACCGGATATAATTTCCAGCATAGTTGTCTTCGGGCTTAGCCCGGATATCATTCAATTTCTCATGCACACATACATCAATAATCATTGGACATACATATTTCATTTTCGTTACTAAGGCTCAAACACAATTATAATCATTAGCATATTCGCCTTCGGGACTTAGCCCGGTGGAATTCAAATACTCATACACACATAATCAATAATCATACACATCCATATTTCATCTCACATAATTCAAGTAAGGTCACTTCTTGAGGACTTACCTCGGATGTTGTCGAACGGCTTTTTCGCTATTCGATCACCTTTTCCTTCCCTTGTCCAATTGTGGCCCTCTTAGCTCTTGAGCTAATTCAAACAAATTCAATTTATTAAAACCTCATTGTGCTTGCTTATGGCGAATATGACAAGGATTTTAAATGGTCATATGGCCACTCTTTAGCTTGAATACACAATGGTCATGCACATTTTATACTACATCAAGCAATTCAATACAATTTATTTGAGCATCACGGAAATGCTAAGGCCTTCAATAGGCTACCCAAGGCGAATATTCATGTACATGTTGAGGTCTCAACACCCTTACCCGTTCTGTCATGCGGAACAGATACAAGGTATTACCGAACATAATACATACCATTAAACATAATCGAAATATAAATATGTCTTGAACAATATTAGCCAACTTTAATGGCTTGTACAAATTAGCTGGTTGAGTCTTGTAACTAATATTTTAAACCTAGACAAATATGACACGTAACAAAATAATTAAGCCTACTATACATGCCATAATTCAAAACGTTTAGTTCAAATACCCTAAAGTAGGATAGTGCGGATAGATCTTCACGATCCTTAACTCTGAGCAAGCCGGAGAACACTATAAGACAAAAGAGAGAAACAAAGTAAGCTTATAGCTTAGTAAGTAAGTATGTAAATACTAATTAAAAAAATCTAACATGTTTACACAACAATTCAAGTACATCTACTTTAACTTCACTATTCATTCCACTTTGATTAAGCTGTCTCTGCTGCGTCATATTCACTAAATAAATCATAACTCGAGTTACCAAACTCGAAATTCAAATCCGTAAAATTTCCCTGAATCTAGACTCATAAAGCTTTTTGCTAATTTTTTTCTATAATTTTTGGTTCAGCCGATTAGTACAGTTTATTAGTTAAAGTTTCCCCTGTTACACAGCTCGACTAATCTGACCTCTGTTCACTACAAATTGAATTTCTCTCAGTACACAATTCAAACAACCCTGAAGTCTGTTTCATTTAAAATAGTCTCAATAAGGAATTTAGGCATGTAAACTTTATTTCTTAATTTGCTTTGTACAATTTTTAATGATTTTTCAAAGTTGGAACAGGGGATCACGTATTCATCCTGAGCAAGTCACATACAATTGTAAATATCTCAAAATATAGAATTCCTTTGCTTGCTCTGTTTCTTTTATATGAAAGTAGACTCATTAAACTTTAATTTCACATCTCATTCAACCTCTAATTATATTCCTCCTATTTTTGGTGATTTTTCAAAATCACGTCACTGCTACCATCTAAAAACAGTTTTAATGCTAATTTCACTCTTTCACAAATTCTTTATGCTAACCTCATTTTATCTTATATTTGTATATACCACAAATCATTTTCACCACATTTCATTCACCATAAGTGTAGGTCCAAACCACAATGTCACCACAAAACCATCCCGTTGAACAATTCGGATCAATCCTCGATATTTAATGGTTTCAGCACACAGCCCCACCATCATACTTCGTTTAGTTCGGCTCTCTTGTACACATGGTGAACACTTAGTACCACTCATGCGACCCAGCCGATTTGTCTCGTAGCTCTCTTGTCTACATGGTGTCCGTCACTTGGAATCACGCATGCGACCCAGCTACATTTATCTTTCACGTAGCTCTCTTGTCTACATGGTGTCCTTCACTTGGAATCACGCATGCGACCTAGCTACATTTATCTTTCACGTAGCTCTCTTGTCTACATGGGATACATCTCGTATCACACATGTGACCTAGCTACTACAGGGTGTCTCGTAGCTTTCTTGTACACATGATGTGCACTCAGCATCATACATGTGACCTAGCTACGCCCTCTATTTCATTCGATCTCTCAGAATGTTCAACCGGATCTCTCTCTCTGTATTTATTTCCATTCTTCCCATAGTCAATTTATATTTTAACATCAGCTAGTATATTTATATAATAGGCTGAAATATAAGAATGTACATGAAATTATTGTAATATTTACATACAACTTACCTTGGTGCAAAATATGGAAATTTTGCAATTTAGTCCAAAACTTTTTCTTTCCCCGCTCGAGGTCGGTTCAGCGCTTTCTTGATCTATAATAACACATTTAGCTCATTTAATACTCATACTATTTATTTCAATCCAAAAATCACATTGTAGAAAAATTTCATTTTGCCCCTAACTTTTACAAAATTACAATTTTGCCCCTAGGCTCGGAATTTAATTTCAGCCCTTATTCTTATGTTTTATGATATGCTGAACATTTTTCTCTTCTACAACAACATCAAATTCCCACTCTATCATATAGTTATGAACATTAGGTATTTTTACCGATTATCTTGCTTTTACTCGTTTTCACTTAAAACCGAGTAGCACAAATTATTTAACACAATTTAAAACCTCATATTCTATCATAAAACATCAAAATACACAAATTTCACCTATGGGTATTTTTCCAAATATGAACCCTAGGTTAAATTATTACTAGCATAAGCTTAATCGAGCTTAGGGATTCCAAAAACGTAAAGAACATTAAAAGCGGGCTTAGAATCACTTACTATGGAGCTTGAAAGTTGAAGAATCCTAGCTATGGAGAGAGTGAAGTTTCGCAGCAACTAAATGGGGAAGATGACTATTTTGTGTTATTTTTCCCATTTTATTTCATTTAATATCAAAATGACTAAAATACCCTTACTACTAAACTTTCCAAAATTCCTTCCATGTCCTAAATTTGTCCATGAACTTAAAATTTGTAGAATTGCTATTTAAGACCTCCTAATAAATATTTCAAAACAATTTCATACTAAAATTTCTAGTATGCAAATTTTGCAACTTATTCGATTTAGTCCCTACTTTCAATTTAAACACTTTAGGCATAGAATTTCATCACGAAATTTTCACACAATCATGCAATCATATCATAAACCCCAAAATATTTATAAAACAATTATTTCTATCTCGGATTTGTGGTCACGAAACCACTATTCGATTAGGCCCTAATTCGGGTTGTCACAATTCTCCCCCCTTTAGAGATTTTCGTCCCAAAATCTTACCCAGAAAGAGGTTTGGGTCTTGTTTCCTCATAGCTTCCTCGGGTTCCCACGTAGCCTCTTCTATCCCATGTCTGTGCCACAATACTTTCACTAAGGCTATACTTTTGTTTCTTAACTGTTTAACTTCTCGAGCCAAAATCTTTATTGGTTCCTCCTCATAGGTCATATCCGATCAATTTCAATTTCATTGGGAAATCACATGTGAAGGATCGAACGATAACGTCATAACATTGATACATGAAACACGTTATGAATCTTTTCTAACTCTGCGGTAAGGCCAACCGATATGCCATCGGTCCAATTCTCTCAAGAATCTCAGACGGCCCAATAAAACGCGGACTCAACTTGCCTTTTCGACTAAATCTCGAATCTTTTTCCATGGTGACACCTTCAAGAACACTTTATCACCCACTTGAAATTCAATCTCTTTCTTTTAAATCGCATATGACTTTTGTCGATCTGAAGCGACTTTCAAGCAATCCCGAATTACTTTTATTTTCTCTTGGTTTCTTTAACTAGATCAACTCCGTGAATCTGCTTTCTCACTAAACTCGGTCCAATATAAAGGAGTCCGACACTTACGACCATATAAGGCTTCAGACGGTGCCATTTGTATACTTGATTGATAAGCTGTTATTGTAGGCAAACTCAATCAAAGATAGATATTTCTCCCAACTACCTCCAAATTCTAAAACACAACATCTAAGCATATCTTGAGTACCGGATTACTCTTTCTGTTTGACCATCTGTTTGTGGATGAAATGCGGTACTAAAGTTCAATTTTGTACCCAAAGCTTCTTGTAACTTTTTCCAAAATCTCGAGGTAAATCTTGGATCTCTATCGATATTATAGACATAGGTACTCCGTGCAACTTCACAATTTCAGCAACATATAATTCGCTAATTTATCAAGTGAGTAATCGGTGCGTCTTGGTATAAAGTGGGCTGATTTTGTTAATCTATCAACCACTACCCAAACAAAGATCCTTCTTTTAGGAGTTAAAGGCAAACCGGTTACAAAATCCATGGTAATCTTGTCCCATTTCCACTCGTGCACCATTCTTGGTTGAAGTAATCTCAAGGCACTTGATGTTCACTTTTACTTGTTGATGATCAAACACTTGGTTACAAATTCGAAATGTCCTTTTCATACCGCCACCAATCTGACTTCTTTAAATCATTATACATTTTTGTGCTATCGGGATGAACGATAAACAGCCATTGTGCGCCTCATGTAATATTTTACGAATCAATTTATCGTTTTTCGGCACACATATTACGTCTCGAAACATCAAGCAGTCATCCGGTCCAACTTGAAAATCTGAGTCATAACCTGATTTGCATTGAGTTCTCTTGATCCGCAACTCACTATCATTCTTTTGAGCATCACAAATCAATTGGAGAAATAACGGTTTAGCTCTCATTTCTGCTAAGATTGACCCATCATCAGACAATGCTAACCCCGTGTTCATGGCTCTCAAAGTAAAAAGAAATTTTCTGCTCAAGGCGTTAGCAACTACATTTGCTTTTCATGGATGATAATCAATCACTAAATCATAATCCTTTAATAATTCAAGCCATCTTCGCTGTCATAGATTCAGATCCTTTTGATTCATCAAGTACTTCAAACTTTTGTGATCGGTAAAAATTCGGCATTTTCACCGTATAAATAATGTCGCCAAATCTTCAAGGCAAAAACAACAATGCCGGTTCCAAATCATGTGTAGGATAGTTCTTCTCATGCGGTTTTAACTGCCTCGAAGCATAAGCTACTACTTTGCCCTCTTGCATCAACACACATCCAAGGCACATCAATGATGCATCACTATAAATTACGAACTCTTTTCCGACTCGGGCGTACTAAAATTGGTGCTTCATCAATCGTGCTTTCAACTTTTCAAAACTCTGTTGACATTTATCAGTCCATTCAAACTTAACATTCTTACGCAACAATTTAGTCATAGGAGAGGCAATTATCGAAAATCCTTCAACAAAACGCCTATAATACCCGGCCAAGCCTAAAAGCTTCTAACCTCGGATACATTCTTGGGCGGTTTCCAATCGACGATCGCAGAAATCTTACTTGGATCCACCAATACCATCACCGAGACTATATGCCCAAAAATCGACTTCACGAAGCGAACTCACTTTTACTAAACTTGGCAAACAGTTTCTTTTCTCTCAAGATTTGCAATATAGTTCTCAAGTGTTCGCATGTTCGACTCATCTCGAGAATAAATTAAAATGTCATCTATAAACACTACTACAAACTTATCCAAATATGGCCTAAGATCCGATTCATTAAGTCCATAAATATAGCTGGAGCATTTGTTAAGCGAAAGGCATCACAAGAAACTCATAATGTCCATACCTTGTCCTAAAGGCGCTTTCAAGACATCCGACTCCTTAACTCTCAAATTGGTAGTAACTAGACCTCAAATCAATCTTTGAAAACACTGTGGCCCACTTTAACCGATCGAATAAATCATCAATCCTCGGCAATGGGTACTTGTTCTTTATAGTCACCTTATTAAGTCGACGGTAATCAATGCAAAGTCTCATTGAACCATCCTTCTTCTTCTGAATAATACAGAGCACCCGGGAGAGAAACTCGGTCTCACAAATCCCTTGTCTGTTAACTCCTGCAATCGAGCCTTCAATTCTTTTAATTCATTGAGCCATTCTATATGGAGCAATCGAGATCGGTGCGATTGGTCTGGCAACAAATCAATAGCAAAATCTATCTCTATTCGGAGGCAACCTGCAATTCCTCCGAAATACATCCGAAACTCACAGACTATCGGCCTGATTCAAATTTCGGTTAGGGCAACTCAATATTCATTACATAAGCGGATAAGCTTCACACCCTTTTCTCATGTATTTACGTGCGGACATGTGTGAAATCACCATAGGCAATTTATTTGATTCATCTGTTTCAACCCACGAAATTTCGCCATTTTCACATTTTAACTCTAGTGTCTTTTGTTTACAATCTACCTTAGCATCATACAATGTTAACCAGTCCATTCCCAAGATAACGTCAAACTCACCAAATGGTAACAGACATCAAGTTGGCGGAAAAGCGTGACCTTGAATCATTAATGGGCAATTCTTGCAAACCTTGTCAACTAGCACATATTGGCCTAAGGGGTTCGACACTTTAATCGTAAACTCAAGAATTCAACAGCAACTTTTTATTGGATACTAAATTCATGCAAATATAGGAATGAGTGGACCCGGATCAATCAATGCAATAACAATAGTATCATAGAGAGAAATGTACCAAGAATAACATCGGAGATGATGCATCTTCTCGAACACGATAGCATAAGCTCTAGCAGTGCTCTAGCTTCGATCTTGCCGTTAAATCTTTCATCACAGTCTTACTACTAGTCCCACCTCCAGATTTCTCGGTGGTCTACCTCTACTAGCGGTGGTATTCATCTAACACTCAAATCTTTCTTCTTTAACTTTCTCCGGACAATCTCTAATAAAATGCTCATGAGAACCGCTTTGAAACAAGCTCGCTCGGTCCCCAACACTCACCATAATGTTGCTCGCCACATTGCGACACTCGGGCTTTCTAGGTCGCACATTACCCACACTTGCCACCAAGTAGCTTGAGCTTTAGACCCGAATATGCTCTACCACGATCTCTGTAAATCCCCAATTGAAACTGTCATTCGAGGGTTTGTCTCTTTGGACCTCTTTGGTTGAGATTGAAATGGCTTACTTATCTGTCTTTTTCGACATCTCGGGCCTCAATAGCGACTTTTCTTCTTTCTTTATTCAATTCTTCTACTTTAAGAGCTCGATCAACCAATACTACAAATTCTTTCAACTCCAAAATCCCTACAAACACTTTAATGTCCTCATTCAGCCCATCTTCAAATCTTCTACAGAATGGCCTCGGTGGACACACATTCACAGGCATACTTGTCGAGTCTTACAAATTCGCGTTCATACTCTGCGACAGACATTTTCCTTGCTTCAATTCAAGGAACTCCTTCCGTTTTTGATCAATGAATCGCTGACTTATGTATTTCTTTCTAAATTCTTCCTGGAAGAAATCCCAAGTAACTTTTTCTTTTGGCACCACTGCAACCAAAGTCTTCCACCGGTGGTAAGTCAATCTCTCAAAAGTGATACAAACACACTTTAAGCATTCCTCGGTGTACATGAGAGCTCATCAAATACACGGTAGAATTTTCAAGCCGAATTCCGCTTTCTCGGGATCATCATCGACCTTTGCTCTAAACTCTTCAGCCCCTTGTTTTGAATCTTGTCAACCGGAGGCTTGTTCATTCTTACCAAATCTATACCTTGAGCAGCTACAGAATCGCCCGAGGTATAGGAGGGGTGGAGGAGGTTGAGCATTTGGATTTGCTCGAATAAATTCAGTATACCAATTGTTCATCATTTGGAGAAAGGCGTCCCGAGCCTCATCTCCTTGTCCCAATGTCTCGGTCTACTTTCCACAAAGCGCGGTCCCTTGTGCGAGAGCGGCGCATTACTAGCAAAGATCATCACCGCAGCCTTCAGGATCCATTACTATATTAAAACAAAACACAGCTTTAGAATAATCGAGTCACCACACTATCACAATATTTTTATGGCATGTATAGCTAGACTTTTACACACACTTTATTAGTCCGAGAACCGACTAAACCATAGCTCGATACCACTAAATGTAACACCCTTACCCGTTACTGTCATTTAACAGATACAAGGTATTACGTAACATAATACATACCATTAAACATAATCGAAATATAAATATGTCTTGAACAATATTAGCCAACTTTAATGGCTTGTACAAATTAGCTGGTTGAGTCTCAGAACTAATATTTTAAACCTAGACAAATATGACACGTAACAAAATAATTAAGCCTACTATACATGCCATAATTCAAAACGTTTAGTTCAAATACCCTAAAGTAGGATAGTGCGGATAGATCTTCACGATCCTTAACTCCTGAGCAAGCCGGAGAACACTATAAGACAAAAGAGAGAAACAAAGTAAGCTTATAGCTTAGTAAGTAAGTATGTAAATACTAATTAAAAAAATCTAACATGTTTACACAACAATTCAAGTACATCTACTTTAACTTCACTATTCATTCCACTTTGATTAAGCTGTCTCTGCTGCGTCATATTCACTAAATAAATCATAACTCGAGTTACCAAACTCGAAATTCAAATCCGTAAAATTTCCCTGAATCTAGACTCATAAAGCTTTTTGCTAATTTTTTTCTATAATTTTTGGTTCAGCCGATTAGTACAGTTTATTAGTTAAAGTTTCCCCTGTTACACAGCTCGACTGATCTGACCTCTGTTCACTACAAATTGAATTTCTCTCAGTACACAATTCAAACAACCCTGAAGTCTGTTTCATTTAAAAATAGTCTCAATAAGGAATTTAGGCATGTAAACTATATTTCTTAATTTGCTTTGTACAATTTTTAATGATTTTTCAAAGTTGGAACAGGGGATCACGTATTCATCCTGAGCAAGTCACATACAATTGTAAATATCTCAAAATATAGAATTCCTTTGCTTGCTCTGTTTCTTTTATATGAAAGTAGACTCATTAAACTTTAATTTCACATCTCATTCAACCTCTAATTATATTCCTCCTATTTTTGGTGATTTTTCAAAATCACGTCACTGCTACCATCTAAAAACAGTTTTAATGCTAATTTCACTCTTTCACAAATTCTTTATGCTAACCTCATTTTATCTTATATTTGTATATACCACAAATCATTTTCACCACATTTCATTCACCATAAGTGTAGGTCCAAACCACAATGTCACCACAAAACCATCCTGTTGAACAATTCGGATCAATCCTCGATATTTAATGGTTTCAAAGACACGCCCCACCATCATACTTCGCTTAGTTCGGCTCTCTTGTACACATGGTGAACACTTAGTACCACTCATGCGACCCAGCCGATTTGTCTCGTAGCTCTCTTGTCTACATGGTGTCCGTCACTTGGAATCACGCATGCACCCAGCTACATTTATCTTTCACGTAGCTCTCTTGTCTACATGGTGTCCTTCACTTGGAATCACGCATGCACCTAGCTACATTTATCTTTCACGTAGCTCTCTTGTCTACATGGGATACATCTCGTATCACACATGTGACCTAGCTACTACAGGGTGTCTCGTAGCTTTCTTGTACACATGATGTGCACTCAAGATCATACATGTGACCTAGCTACGCCCTCTATTTCATTCGATCTCTCCAATGTTCAACCGGATCTCTCTCTCTGTATTTATTTCCATTCTTCCCATAGTCAATTTATATTTTAACATCAGCTAGTATATTTATATAATAGGCTGAAATATAAGAATGTACATGAAATTATTGTAATATTTACATACAACTTACCTTGGTGCAAAATATGGAAATTTTGCAATTTAGTCCAAAACTTTTTCTTTCCCCGCTCGAGGTCGGTTCAGCGCCTTTCTTGATCTATAATAACACATTTAGCTCATTTAATACTCATACTATTTATTTCAATCCAAAAATCACATTGTAGAAAAATTTCATTTTGCCCCTAACTTTTACAAAATTACAATTTTGCCCCTAGGCTCGGGAATTTAATTTCAGCCCTTATTCTTATGTTTTATGATATGCTGAACATTTTCTCTTCTACAACAACATCAAATTCCCACTCTATCATATAGTTATGAACATTAGGTATTTTTACCGATTATGCTGCTTTTACTGTTTTCACTTAAAACCGAGTAGCACAAATTATTTAACACAATTTAAAACCTCATATTCTATCATAAAACATCAAAATACACAAATTTCACCTATGGGTATTTTTCCAAATATGAACCCTAGGTTAAATTATTACTAGCATAAGCTTAATCGAGCTTCCGGATTCCAAAACGTAAAGAACATTAAAAGCGGGCTTAGAATCACTTACTATGGAGCTTGAAAGTTGAAGAATCCTAGCTATGGAGAGAGTGAAGTTTCGCAGCAACTAAATGGGGAAGATGACTATTTTGTGTTATTTTTCCCATTTTATTTCATTTAATATCAAAATGACTAAAATACCCTTACTACTAAACTTTCCAAAATTCCTTCCATGTCCTAAATTTGTCCATGAACTTAAAATTGGTAGAATTGCTATTTAAGACCTCCTAATAAATATTTCAAAACAATTTCATACTAAAATTTCTAGTATGCAAATTTTGCAACTTATTCGATTTAGTCCCTACTTTCAATTTAAACACTTTAGGCATAGAATTTCATCGCGAAATTTTCACACAATCATGCAATCATATCATAAACCCTAAAATATTTATAAAACAATTATTTCTATCTCGGATTTGTGGTCACGAAACCACTATTCCGATTAGGCCCTAATTCGGGTTGTCACAAGGTCAATTTTGCACTTAATACCTCACAAAAACAGCATGCAATCTACTAATTAATGCTTTGCACATTGTGGCCCAAAACTTATAATATAGCATCAAGCACTTATATGTGTGCTAGGCCGAATTGTGCTTGCAATTTCACAAGCATTCTTCCACATTTTCTTCTTTAAATCAATATATTCATCACTTAGTTCATAACCAAACATAATGTGCAATCATATATATGCATATATGAGCATGGCCGAATTTTCAAGGTGTCCATAGCCATCCAAAACACAAATTTTAACTAACATGCAAGAAGCATGAATCATGCTCAAGAATGCATCATGGCGAATATGACAATCATGCTCCTTTTCAACTTTAATCATGATAAAACAAAGAGAAAACTCAAAATCTTACTCATGAATAGAAAATCCATCATTGCATGCATCATCATCAAGCTTCACACTTAGCATGCAATGGCTTTATCACCATAACAACTTTGCCCAAATACCATTTCCATGGCATAACAAAGATTTGAGCCATGGCTAACATGCACATCAAGTTAGTAACCAAGTCATGCATGAAACTCCAAACACAACCTCATACATACCTTAATCTTGGTACAAGTATGGCCAAATCTCCTTCTAGTTCTCTTCTAAACCAAAAAATGGAGCAAAAATCCCTTTCTTCCTCCTTATGATTTTCGGCCAAAAAGATGAGAAAGGATGAACAAATTTTTTTGTTTTCTCTTCTTGGTTGCACGGCAATGGGGGGAATGCTACTCTCTCACACACATTTTTTTTTTCATTCTTTTCTTACCCATGCTTATTTGTTTATGATTTCTCCCTAATGCCCAACAAAACATGTTTCATGACATGTTTAGCCCATATCACTTTGTCATGGCCGGCCATCACTTGTAAAAAAGGGAAATTTGACATGCAAGTCCATTATTTTGCATGCATGCTTTAATTAGTCATCACATATTTCCCTATCGTACTTTCAAAGTTCACTACTAAGTCCTTTCTTATAAATTAGCACCTAATTAATAAAAATCGAGACACGAAATATTTACGCATACCAATTCCACATACAATAAGCACGGAATATAACACTTAATTATTCTTGTGACTCGGTTTCGTGGTCCCGAAACCACTCTCCGACTAGGGTCACATTCGGTGTCACAACTCTCCCCACTCAAGAGATTTTCGTCCCAAAAAGCTTACTGTAAATAGGTTCGGATATCGCTCTCTCATAGAGTTCTCGGTCTCCCAAGTAGCTTCTTCTATCCCGTGCTTGAGCCATAACACTTTCACTAGCGTAACCCGCTTGTTTCGCAACTCTTTCACTTCTCGTGATAGGATACGAATTGGTTCTTCCTCATAACTCATATTAGCTTGAATTTCAATTTCGATGGACTAATCACGTGCGTTGGATCGGATCTATAACGTCAAAGCATCGACACGTGGAAGACATCGTGAACCTTTTGAGTTCGGGGCAAAATCAAACGATATGCCACCGGACCGACTCGCTCGATATCTCATATGGCCCAATGAACCTCGGGCTCAACTTGCCCTTACGGTAGAACACGAGTATCTTTTTCCAAGGCGATACCTTGAGAAACACTTTATCACCCACCGATACTCGATATCCTTACGCTTCATATCCGCGTCGACTTACGACGATCGAAGGCTATCTTCAAACTTTCACGGATTACTTTCACTTTCTCATTCAGCATCCCTAATCAAATCCACCGAAAATCTTGCTTTCACCAAGCTCGGTCCAAAACAATGGTGTACGGCATTTACGCCGTACAAAGCCTCATAAGGTGCCATCTTAATGCTCGATTGAAAGTCGTTGTTGTAAGCGAATTCAATCAACGGCAAATACCGTTCCCATGAACCACTAAACTCGAGGACGCAACATCTTAACATATCCTCAAGTATCTGAATTACCCGCTCGGATTGACCATCGGTTTGGGGGTGAAAGGCGGTGCTGAAATGCAACTTGGTACCCAAGGCTTCTTGCAACTTTTTCCAAAACCGCGAGGTAAATCTCGGATCTCTATCCGACACGATAGAAATAGGCACCCCGTGTAATTTCACAATCTGAGAAACGTACAATTCCGCTAATTTGTCCATTGAAAAATCCGTACGTACGGGGACAAAGTGGGCCGACTTAGTCAATCGATCTACCACGACCCAAACCGCATCCTTCTTACTTGCTGACAATGGCAGTCCGGATACAAAGTCCATTGTGACTCGATCCCATTTCCACTCGAGTATCGTGATTGGTCAAGTAATCTCAAGGCACCGATGTTCCGCTTTCACTTGTTGACATATTAAACATCTTGAAACAAAGTCGAGATGTCTCGCTTCATACCATGCCACCAAAATCGATGTTTCAAATCATTGTACATCTTCGTACTCCCCGGGTGGATTGCCATTTGGCTACAATGGGCTTCATTCAGAATTATCGAAATGAGTTCCGAATTCCTTGGGACACACAGACGACTTTTGAACCTCAAACAATCGTCATCGTCGATTTGAAACTCCGAGTCCTTGTTCGGAACACACGCAGCCCGTTTTGCAACCAACTCGTCGTCGACTTTCTGAGCTTCTCGAATTTGGTGTGTCAATAGTGGTTTGGCTTTCAATTCAGCCACTAACACACTGTTGGATCGGACAGACAAGTGCACATTCATCGCTCGTAAAGTGAATAACGATTTACGACTCAAGGCATCCGCAACCACATTCGCCTTTCCCGTGATAATCAATGATCGATTCATAATCCTTTAACAGCTCAAGCCAACGTCTTTGTCGCAGATTTAAGTCTCTTTGGGTCATCAAATATTTGAGACTTTTGTGATCCGAGTATACATGGCACCTTTCACCAAATAAGTAATGTCGCCAAATCTTTAAGGCGAATACGATGGCGGCCAATTCGAGATCATGAGTCGGATAATTTTTCTCATGTGGCTTTAATTGCCTCGACGCATAGGCCACAACTCGACCTTCTTGCATTAATACGCAACCTAACCCAAGTAGAGAGGCGTCGCTATAGATAACAAACTCCTTGCCGGACTCGGGTTGCACTAGAATTGGGGCTTCACTCAAATAAGTTTTCAGTTGATCGAAGCTTTTTTGGCATTTCTCCGTCCATTCGAACTTAACATCCTTTTGGAGTAGCTTCGTCATCGGCGTGGCTATCGTTGAGAACCCTTTTACAAAACGTCGGTAATAACCGGCAAGCCCCAAAAAGCTTCAACCTCGAATATTTCTGAGGCTTCCAATTTAGTATGGCTGAAATTTTATTCTGGTCGACTCGAATACCCGTCTGAGATACCACATGACCCAAGAAGCTAACCTCTCTTAACGAACTCACACTTGCTGAACTTAGCATATAATTGCTTGTCCCGTAAAATTTGCAAACTAACCGCAGGAGTTCAAATGTTCGGTCTCATTTCTTGAATAGACCAAGATGTCATCAATGAACACGACTACGAATCGATCCAAATATGGTCTAAAGATTCGATTCATTAAATCCATAAATACCGCGAGGGCATTAGTGAGCCCAAACGGCATCACCAGAACTCATAGTGACCATATCTCGCTCAAGGCGCCTTGGGCACGTCTCAATCTCGGATTCGCAATTGATAGTAGCCCGATCTCAAATCTATTTTCGAGAACACCGAGGCTCCTTGATTGATCGAACAAGTCATCAATACGTGGCAACAGATATTTGTTCTTTATCGTCGCTTTGTTAAGTCGACGATAGTCGATCTACAATCGCATGGTTCCATCCTTCTTCTTCACGAACAACGACCGGCGCACCCCAAGGCGAAAAACTCAGGCGAGCAAAACCTCTATCCACCAATTCTTGCAACTGAACTTTCAACTCCTTTAATTCCGTTGGGGCCATACGATACGGAGCTATCGAAATTGGAGTGGTACCGGTACCAATTCGATGCCAAATTCTATTTCCGAACAGTGGTAAACCCGCAATTCTTGGGTAAAACATCCGGTATTCACAAACCACGGGCACAGATTCGGGTTTCTTCTCCGATTCCTTGTCATCGAGTACGTGCACGCAAGGTACGCCGCGCACCCTTTTCTTACATATTTACGGGCCAACATCGCGATATTACAAATGGCAACCCCTTTAAGTCCGTGGACTCAACCCGAATTATTTCATTATTCGCGACTTCAAATCGATAGTCTTGCTCTTGCAATTTACAATCGCATCGTGCATGGTCAACCAATCCAAACCAAGAATAACATCGAACTCATCGAATGGCAAAAGCATTAAGTCCGCGGAAAACAAGAACCTCGGAACACTAGGGGACTTTTCTTGCACACTTTGTTAACAAGCACGTAATGACCCAAGGGTTTGACACCGAATTACAAACTCGAGAGACTCAATGGGCAAAGTCTTCTTGGATGCTAAGGTTTCACATATATATGAATGAGTAGAACCGGGGTCAATCAAAGCAATTACATTTGTATTGAAAAGAGTGAAAGTACCGGTAATAACATCCGGAGAGGCAGCATCCTCGGCGTGCGCGTATGGCATAAGTCCTAGCAGAGCACGAGCCTCGATCGATGGTAGCATCTCTAGATCCTCTCGACCGCCACTGACATTGCCCATATTTCTAGGTGGTCTACCTCGGCGATGGTAGCACCCGGGTTTGCACTCGACTTGCATTCTGCTCATGCATCCTCGGGCAATCCTTCATAAAGTGGTCGGCCGATCCACACTTATAGCAGAGCGATCACGAAACCAACAGCTCCCGAATGCCATTTGCCACAATGTGGACACTCCGCCTCTCTCGGCGATCATTTCCGCCACCGGCGATCGAGGTGACTCGTGTGGTCACAGGGTCGATCGCGTCCTCGTCTAGAAAAGCCCAAACGCCTCTAGACCGGCTCGCATCATCTCGAAATCTCTTCGATGCTTGTTGAAGAGACTTTCTCGAGGACCTCTTCGAATTCTCCAATCCCCACATCACTTTTTGTTTCTCCTTTCTAAGCTCTTGACTTTACAAGCTCGCTCAACAAGTACTACGAACTCTCGTATCTCGAGAATGCCAACAAACATCCTTATATCATCATTCAGCCCATCCTCGAAGCGCTTTACATAATAGCTTCGGACGAAATGCATTCTCGCAGCGTCTGGCTAAGCCTCACAAACTTCCGTTCGTAGTCGTGTAACGGACATAGAACCTTGCTTAAGATCAAGGAATTCCCTCCGCTTTTGGTCGATGAATCTCGACTAATATACTTTTTGAACTTGGTTAGAAAGAATTCCCAAGTCACTTGTTCTCTAGGCACCACAAGTCGAGTACTCCACCAATAGTAGGCGGACTCGTAGCAAGGAGATGGTACACTTTAAGCACTCATCGGTGTACAGGATAGCTCATCAAGCACCGGATAGTGTTATCTAACCATAATTCAGCTCGCTTCGGCATCATCATCATCCGTAGCCTTAAATTCAGTGGCCCCATGTTTTCGAATCCTATCGATCGGGGCTTACGACCTTATTTGGTCGATTCTGGGAGGTATTGTAGGTCTTGGGGTTGCATTCGTCGGGAATGGAGGTGGTGGAACAATAGTGTTGGTTCGAATGTATTGATTAAACCATTCGTTCATCACACTATAAAAGGCTTGCCTAGCCTCGTCATTAGGATTATCGGCCATAGGTTGAGAGTCCGCCAGCGCTGTCCCTTGCGCGGGCAGCGCCACACTCTCCACATCATCAGCTATCGCTTTCGGTTGGGATCGGGATCCATTGCTATAAACAAACATGAAGTCAAATTGTCGAATTCATCACACTATCGATTCATCATTTAATGGCATGTATAGCTAGACCCCAAACACATCACGGTAGTCCTAGAATCGACTAAATCGTGGCTCGATACCAATAAAATTGTAACACCCCAAACCCGAGACCATCGCCGATGTCGGACAGAGGTTAACAAACCAAGTTCACATGTTTTTGCCCACCAATTTGACATTTCCAGTCAGGCTGGAAAACTGTGTCACTGTCGCCTTAAAATCATATCTCGAGTTTCAAAACTCGGAAACTGGTTTCGTAAATTTTCCTGAATTTAGACTCATATATCCATCCATGGATTTATTTCTAGGATTTTGGTCGGGCCAATTGGTACAGTTTATTAGTTAAAATTACCCCTGTTACAGGGATCGACTGCTCTGACCTTCGCGCGGTATAACTTGAATATCTCTCTGTACAGGGCTTTAATGCTGGTGTCGTTTGTTTCTAATGAAACTAGACTCAAAATGGAATCTGTAAATATAAGGTATATCTCCTAATTCTTTTGGATAATTTATGGTGAATTTTTAAAGTTGCGACAGGGAACCCAGAAACCATTCTGGCCCTGTCTCACAATAGCTTTAATATCTCTTAAC
Organism: Gossypium arboreum; assembly: GCF_025698485.1. Taxonomy (NCBI): domain Eukaryota; kingdom Viridiplantae; phylum Streptophyta; class Magnoliopsida; order Malvales; family Malvaceae; genus Gossypium; species Gossypium arboreum. The sequence goes on along the minus strand of NC_069079.1, from coordinate 66,123,900 downwards.
CTGTAACTCCTATGACCGTTTCGTTTCTTCCATATGAAAATAGACTCATCAAGGTTCATTTACATAGCTTATTCACTATCTAATTCCATTCCTATGAATTTTGGTGATTTTCACATTCATGCCACTGCAGCTGGCAGCATCTGTTTTAAGATAGGACTTACCTATTTGGTGGTCTCCACGATTCATCTAGCCTTACCATACATAGGTTCATATATGATCATTTTAACCATGCCAATGGCTGATCATATGACCAACATTCCCATTTCAAGCCATAGCCACATCATGACACAAAATATATACATACAACCCACAATTAGTCTAAGTTCATGCTTCCCTTTTCGAGCCATTTTACGCGGCCGTACATACTTACATTACAACATATTTAACAAACAAGGGTAGTCCTATACATGCCATCTCAAGTTCAACCAAAATTTATACCAAAATGGAGGCTTGATAGTGTGGATGACTTGACTTCAACGATCCCAAATCCGATTGCCTCGGCGAAATCTAGAAAACTAAGAGCCAAAGCAACGGGTAAGCATTTTTATGCTTAGTAAGTCTCAAGGAATATAATGAACTATAATTTACAGCAATACATTCACATAGCCAAATGCATCATTTCATTAATACACATTCTTACTTCATACTTCATCATTATATAAGTTCGCAAAGCATCAATCAATTCAATAACGGAAATTCATTAGTCGATTGAGCGAATGTTGCTCAAACACGTCGACTTTCCAATGCACATATAACGTACCTTATCCTTTGGGCTTTCGAGTGTACTAATTAAATTCATTTCGCAACCAACACTCACCTCCAGCCCAAGATTCTTGAATATAACCGGATTTAATCACGTGCACAAATGCCTTGGTCTTAGCCCGGATAGAATAACTTCATACGAATGCCTTGGGCCTTAGCCCGATATAGCCACTAGCACAATTGCCTTGGTCTTAACCGGATATAATTTCAACATAGTTGTCTTGGGCTTAGCCCGGATATCATTCAATTTCTCATGCACACATACATCAATAATCATTGGACATACATATTTCATTTTCGTTACTAAGGCTCAAACACAATTATAATCATTAGCATATTCCTTTCGGGACTTAGCCCGGTGGAATTCAAATACTCATACACACATAATCAATAATCATACACATCCATATTTCATCTCACATAATTCAAGTAAGGTCACTTCTTGAGGACTTACCTCGGATGTTGTCGAACGGCTTTTTCGGCTATTCGATCACCTTTTCCTTCCCCTTGTCCAATTGTGGCCCTCTTAGCTCTTGAGCTAATTCAAACAAATTCAATTTATTAAAACCTCATTGTGCTTGCTTATGGCGAATATGACAAGGATTTTAAATGGTCATATGGCCACTCTTTAGCTTGAATACACAATGGTCATGCACATTTTATACTACATCAAGCAATTCAATACAATTTATTTGAGCATCAAGGAAATGCTAAGGCCTTCAATAGGCTACCCAAGGCCGAATATTCATGTACATGTTGAGGTCAATTTTGCACTTAATACCTCACAAAAACAGCATGCAATCTACTAATTAATGCTTTGCACATTGTGGCCCAAAACTTATAATATAGCATCAAGCACTTATATGTGTGCTAGGCCGAATTGTGCTTGCAATTTCACAAGCATTCTTCCACATTTTCTTCTTTAAATCAATATATTCATCACTTAGTTCATAACCAAACATAATGTGCAATCATATATATGCATATATGAGCATGGCGAATTTTCAAGGTGTCCATAGCCATCCAAAACACAAATTTTTAACTAACATGCAAGAAGCATGAATCATGCTCAAGAATGCATCATGGCCGAATATGACAATCATGCTCCTTTTCAACTTTAATCATGATAAAACAAAGAGAAAACTCAAAATCTTACTCATGAATAGAAAATCCATCATTGCATGCATCATCATCAAGCTTCACACTTAGCATGCAATGGCTTTATCACCATAACAACTTTGCCCAAATACCATTTCCATGGCATAACAAAGATTTGAGCCATGGCTAACATGCACATCAAGTTAGTAACCAAGTCATGCATGAAACTCCAAACACAACCTCATACATACCTTAATCTTGGTACAAGTATGGCCAAATCTCCTTCTAGTTCTCTTCTAAACCAAAAAATGGAGCAAAAATCCCTTTCTTCCTCCTTATGATTTTCGGCCAAAAAGATGAGAAAGGATGAACAAAAATTTTTTTGTTTTCTCTTCTTGGTTGCACGGCAATGGGGGGAATGCTACTCTCTCACACACATTTTTTTTCATTCTTTTCTTACCCATGCTTATTTGTTTATGATTTCTCCCTAATGCCCAACAAAACATGTTTCATGACATGTTTAGCCCATATCACTTTGTCATGGCCGGCCATCACTTGTAAAAAAGGGAAATTTGACATGCAAGTCCATTATTTTGCATGCATGCTTTAATTAGTCATCACATATTTCCCTATCGTACTTTCAAAGTTCACTACTAAGTCCTTTCTTATAAATTAGCACCTAATTAATAAAAATCGAGACACGAAATATTTACGCATACCAATTCCACATACAATAAGCACGGAATATAACACTTAATTATTCTTGTGACTCGGTTTCGTGGTCCCGAAACCACTCTCCGACTAGGGTCACATTCGGGGTGTCACATGGTAATTTTCCCATTTATGTGTTTTTGGACTAAATTGAATGAAAATATGTTTGTATGAGCTTAATTTGAATATTTTTAGATCAAGAACCAAAGAAATCGGATTTGGATCGGGGGAAAACGAAAGTTGCCGACTAGCTGTCTCGTTCCATTTTACATCGTCCGAGGTAAGTTTATAAGCAAATAAACGTACTTAATTTTAGATAAATGCAAATCTTATATGCTAAAATAAAATGTGTGAATTTATAAATGCAAATGCCAAATGTATCAAAGCTTGGTATCTATATTCGTGACTTCGTTTCGACCGAGTTACGACATCCGAAAGCCCCGTATGAACATTAAGAATAGCTAGGATACATATGTCATGACATAAGATTCTGATATATGTGTGTGAGTAAGACCATGGCATCGATATGTGATTTCGATATATGTGTGTGAGTAAGACCCTGTCTGGGACAGTAGCATCGATATGTGATTACATGTAAGACCACGTTTGGGACGTTGGCATTGTATGATATGTGTGATTATCCGAGTGTCCTATCCAATTCCGAATGGTTCATCGGGCATCGATAGGTTGTGATCGAAAGTGTAAAATGAGTTAAAACGATCAAGTATGAACTAGTTTGCTACCTAACTAAAATAAGGTAAGTAAGTAATTTGGTTATTTGTTTTAAATCATGTGTGATGCAAATAAAGGATTTATGTGACCATGATTTATGTGTTTGGTCTTATGAATGAATGATAGGAATATCATGGAATTGGTTTTTTGAATAAGTATATACAAGATCATGTATATTAGGCCATATAGATAATATATATATACATGATGTTATATTATGATTTTGAGCTCATGTATATAAGTGAATGTGTACTCGATATATATATATTGACATTTTAGCTTGAAGGTTGTATGATAAATAATTATTTGGATTATATTAACATTCGGCCAAGGTGGTGACTGTGTATGAAAAATGCATTATTTATGAGGCATGGTAGTTGCAACTAAATGTAATAACTATACTATATTATAGTTTAGTTTAATTAAGCTGATAATATCAATTGGTGGTTTATTTGCTTATAACTTACTAAGCTATAATAGCTTACTGTGTGTATATTTGCTTATGTTTTATAGATTTTTGGATTCAAGTTACAAGCTCAGGGATCGTTAGCAAAGTTCATCACACTATCTACCGCTTTGGTATTTAAATAGGTGAACTCGAACTATGGCATGTATAGGCTGGAATGTGTTTTGAAATGTTATATTTTGGTTATGTATAACTAAAGTGATGGTCAAGTAACTAATTATAAATTCGACTAAGGCAAGCGCACCTATCGAATATTAGTATAGTTCTGGTGAGACTAGAAATATCGTATCCACGAGGACTAAAAGTACTAGTAATTACTATCTTTTTATTATCCAGCCTAGGAATTAAAGTGTGTTTTTAAACTAAAGCTAATTATCTAATTAACTAAGATTACGACAAAGATAAAGTTTGGAAAATACTTTAGGAAAAACCGATGGAAAAGACAATACCCAACAAAGAATCTACCTAGACTTCACTTATTACCTTTGACTGAGATGATTTATTCACTTGACTTATTCCATAGAAATCCCTGATTTATGTTATTATCCCTTTCGAGACTAAAAAAAACTGACTGTAGGTTGATTAATTAAAATCTCTTTCTAATTAAAACCCCTATTGTCGCATTAACTCGATCTATGGATTCTCTTATTAGATTTGACTCTAATCCAGCAGATTTATGTCGTCCTATCTCTAGAAGTGCATTCAACTCTGCTTAGTTATGGATGATCTACTCATAAACAGGGACTTTTACTCCACTGATTAAGCACATCAAAACATGAATTAATACCCTAGAATATTAAAGCAATAATTTAGAACTCACAATTAAGAATAAGAATAAGTCTTTATCATATAATTCAAATAGTAAAAAAATTTGTCATAGGGTTCATCTCCCTTAGGTATTTAGGGAGTTTAGTTCATAATAATAATGGAAAACATCTCAAAGTTTGGAAAGCAACAAAACTTAAAGAAAACCCAAAGAACTTCTAGGAAATTGGATGGAAATCTTCAGTCTTGATGTAGATCCTAGCTTCGAGGTGATCTCGATAGCTATTCGCGAGTATTTCCTACCTCTAACTCTATGTGTCCCTTTAATCCTCTTCCAAGGTGTTTATATAAGCTTTAGAATGCTTCAAAACCCTCAAAAGTGCCCTCTTTTGAATAGAACTAAGCTTGGGCTCGGTAGAGACACGGCCATGTGCCACGCCTGTGGAAAGGTGCTTAGGCCATGTGCAATACTGAGTTGGTTCTTAGTCGACACGGCCATGACACATGGGCATGTGGTCTACCCGTGTGTCACACACGGGCGTGTGGATCACCCGTGTGGAAGTGCCCAGGTTGTGTGAAATACTAATTTAAGCCCAATTTGTCTATTTTTTGGCCCATTTCTTGCTCTTTTTGCTATCTTAGGCTCTCCTGAGTATAAAACATGAAATTAAAGGATTAGGAGCATCGAATTCACTTAAAACCAAGGAAAAATCATTCATAAATATGCCAAGCATGGGGTAAAAATATGTATATATTATAGTTTATCAAATATCCCCACACTTAAGCATTTGCTTGTCCTCAAGCAAAATCCTCAACTCACAATCAAAAGAAATTCTTCTCAACTTATAATTCTCATCAATACTATTTCAAAATACTCCACAAGCAGTCATACATTGAAAATTTAACTCAAAGAACATTAAGGTTTCAAATAGTCAAAGTTGAGCATTTTAATCATAAAATTATAGGCATCCCCCTTTATCTTAAGTAATTATCTTTAATTTCAAATTGACATTGGTTGACATCCTCACTGAAGGTTCACTCAAATCACTCAATGTGTTTAAGGTTTAACGATTAAGCACTCATTAGTCAAAGGCTTGCATGAAAATCAAATCTCCACCACTATAAATGAGATGATACACAAATCAAAAGGTCTTTGAAGGGTTGTAATGGGGCTTTGGGTTAAGGTGTGGATAAAGGCTGAAAAGGAAATGGTTAGAATCGAGATTAACTTGAAAAATTACCTAAGTGGAAAAATAACTAACATCAATTGAATAAACATAAGCTTCATCTCAGAATATGGAATTAAAAACTTAAGCTCAAAAACAAAGAATTACTACGAATATGTATGTAAGTATGTATTTTTTTTAAGAATAAGAATAATTACAAAAATAATAGAGAATTATATCATTCGAATGAAAGAAAATAGTTAGGCAATTAACCAATTCAAATCTCGACAAAAAGGGAATCAATAAAATGGGAAAAATTCTCAATGAATCAAAAAGTATGATAAAAGGGTTAAAATTTAAGGTAAACTAAAATAAATAGTTTGTTAAGCTCAAAGGGGTTCACTAAGGGTCAATTGTGTAGGTAGGCTTTTTATGAGGAAAAAATGGGTTAAAACCTAAGTGCCTTTATCATTTTAGTATATCAAATCAATGGTGTGGTATCGACATGTATAATCGATGCAAGTTCTAGAATAATAAATTAATATTGACACACTCATAATCAATAAAATCAGTGAACAATAAGGATATATGCTTTAAAAGGCTCAAAATCTAACAAAAATTATGGGTATTTGATATCAATATTGTAAATTCAAAACTTCAAGATAATACCTCAATTCAGGGAAAAAACCTAACAATTTTATTTCTCAAAAGCCAACTCATCATGCTTGATTCCTTAATTTCTTAAAGTTTAAACAATTAATGCACAATTACCTATGGTTTAGTTCAAAACATATTAATAATAATCATAGATCAATCAGAATTTGCTCTAATAATGATATGAGTAAATTATTTAAGAACAAGATAAGAATTCAAGGATTCTCTAATAATCACATAAATAACCTCCCCAGACTTAAGGTGTACATTGCCTTCAATGTACAGAGATAGATAATAGCAATATAAGTATAAGATTATAAGAGTGGGAGAGAATCGAAACTGCCCTGAATTTGGATGTAATCCTTGAAAGAGTAGAAACAGGTTTAGAAGCATTGAAAGCGATGTATATATGACATGTAGATAAAGGTGAAGGTGGTGGTAGAGGTTGGATTCCACAATGATAGTGCCCAGCGAAGAGGTTATCGTGGTGGTCGGTGTCGTGGTGGCTATGGTCGTGGTCAAGCAGGACATGGCAGTCCTAGATGATTGTATGTGTATGCCTTAGTAGTACCCATCAACTGAACCTTTTGAAACTGCGATACCATCGATAATATTCAAGGGATTTATATGTATATGGTTATTAGGGTTAGTAATAATAAAATAACTAGATAAAAAAAAACTCAAATTATACTAATAAAAGTCTTGTAAGTAATTGATAATGAAAGTGCAAAAGAAATGCCAAAATAAAAATAAAAAGAAAATAAAAAGAAAAGCAATTTAAAAATTAGATGGACTTAATAGTCCTCGTCGACAGCTGGATCGTGAAGTGGTGGTGCTGGAGGCGAGATGTGAAAATGTTGGCAGATTTGTTGTAGTGTCGCCTTGCTGCTGTTGAATCGCTGAGTGCAATACTGCTCAAACCGATAAAGGTGGTCAAAAAAGATATTGAAGCAGCCGCATGAACTAGTCGGTGGCTCGGTGGTGGTTGTGATAGTGGGTCCTCCTGAAATGCTGGGATATCGTCAGGAATATCCTCGGCGTCATTCTCATCGGTAGCTCGTGCAAGTTGGTACTGAGGAGGGTTGAACCCACGACGACGCTCAATCATCCGCATATGGAGCATATTTGGATGCCCTATGGGGACATCTAGCCATGAAAGTGAGCGATGAAGACTGGACCACTGTATTCAGGAGCCCGAAGTAGCGTACTAGATGAGTTACATATGGGCCTAGGCTGATGACTCCCTTCTGGTGTCGCTCAGTTTGATGGCGAAAGGCAAGGGCAATGAAGTAGGCGAGGTCAAAAATGTGCCCCTGCCTCATGCTCCATAGGAAGTATGCGTCATGAGTGTTCACTACACCAGTGCTCTCTCATCTCTCAGTTAAAGTGTGTGCCAAAAGAGCATGGAGATATCACAAAGCTGGACCTAACGATGATGCCTTGGAACAGCCGGGGTCATAGATGCCTGTAGCAGAAATCATGGCATTCCAACATGATGAAGGCGCATAGTGGATGTGGCGGTAGAGGCGAGGAAAGTTTTCAGCCTCTATGAACTCGTTCGTATATAGTCCCAAGAGGACACAAAATTCGTAGGTCGTCATGCTCCGCCATAACTGTTTGCATCTGAAATGTCGAGTATAGTTCCAAAGTGATCTCTAGGTACGTCGGCTCGATGATGTCAAAGAATCGGTCCCATAGAGCGATGGCTAAGAGGGCTCGAACCAAATCAACTAGATGGACCTGCTCTAGTGCGGTCCAATCAATGCAACAGCCCACACGTAGGGGTCGGGCCCGTAGTATCTGGAATAGTTCCTCCTAGGGTCCTGATGGAAATTGAAGGATTGGGTGCCGTATCTCATTGGTAGGACCCGAGGAGGATGTTGCTCCTTTTCACTTTTTAGAGGATGGGACAATAGTTTTTTTCTACTAGTATTTGTCATGGTGTACCTGAAAAGATAGAATAGTGATATGACTAAATTTGGAATACCAATCAACTACATCGTGGGATATGATATGTGGATAGGAGTAAATGTGTGAGAAAATAAATACTAATAAGAAAAAAGAGCAAAGTGTAGAATCAAGTCCTATATGTGCTATTACCCAAGCCATCAGTATACTAATTAAATTAGCCATAATAAAGGATTAGCAACTAGAGTAAACTAAACTAAATATTCAAAGCACCCAATAGTGAGTAAGGATGATCCTATAAGTAGCATAATGGAACAAAACATGGCAATGAATCCCAAACTAGTAAAATTAATAAGAATAATCAGCTAAACTAAATAAGACTCACATAATCAAGGGAAAATAAATGTAAATAAATAAATAAATAAATAAAGGATGAATAAAAGAGATAAATTTAAAATAAATAAAATAACAAAAGAAAATAAAAGTGAAATAAATTTAAAAAAAGAAAAGGATGATATAAGGTGTAACCGATGAGGGTCGGTGGTGGGTCGACTGGGGGAAATGAAGTGGCGCAACAGAGGAGGGGGCGGCGTCAGTGTGCGACGGTGTTTGGGCGGCAAAGGAAAAAGGGGAAAGTGGAGGGGAAGAGAAAAGGAAGAGAGGAGAAAAAAGAAAGAAAAGGAGAGAGAAAAAAAAGAAAAGAGAAAAAAAGGAGAAAGGAGAAAGGGGAAAGAAAAGAAAGAAAAAATGGAGAAGAAAAGGGTGGCTGGTTTGAGGAAGAAGGTGAATAATAAATGAAATAAATAAATAAAATTAGGGTTACGGGGATTAAAAGAGGGGCCACAGTCATGTAAGCCCCGTTTGGGGCCACACGGCCGTGGCCCATGCCCGTGTGGTAGTCTCTCTACCTGTGTTTTTCGTGATATAGTAGTCAGAATCACACACGGCTGCTTTGACACGCACGTGTCCCTAGGCCGTGTGGTGCGCATGGCCATGTCGCACAGCTATGTGCACGCTTGTTCGCTTCTCCCACGCCCTGTTAAATCCTCCATGCCTGTGTTCATGGCTTATGTTTATGGGTAAATGTTTCAAGTCAGTATCGCACACGGCTCAAGGACACACCCATGTGTTTTGGCCGTGTGACCTACACAACCGCATCGCACGGGTATGTAGTGCTACCTTCATTTCTCACACGCCCGTGTCCCATCCAACACGCCCGTGTCCATTAGTTAGGATTGTGCATGACCCTTAAGCACGGTCGTGGCTTTCACCTGTGTTCTATCCTGACTTCGTTTATTGTTTTGTTTTTTTGGGCAAGTCCTCACACGGCCGTACACACGCTCGTGTACCAAGCTGTGTGGTTCCCACGGCCGACTTACACGACCGTGGTCTTTATCATAGGTTGTGTGCTAAATTTTTGTGAAAATTTAGTTGCAGTTTTACCATGGTCTGGAACACGCCCATGGGTCTTAACTGTGGACTTCACACGGCCGTATCATACGGCCGTGGCTCCTTTGTTGCAGCCTATGTGCCTTTATTTTGGGAAAAATGTGAGTCCTGTTTCATCACAGCCTTGGCCACGCCCGTTGGTCTTGGCCGTGTTCAATACTGTCGATCATCTCATTAAAGTTCTCAAGGTTTACACGGTTCCAAGCATGCCCCTGTCTCCATCTCGTGGGTGTTACACGACCTAGGACATGCCCGTGTCTCCATTCTGTAGGTGTCACAGGGCCTAGGACATGCTCGTGGGTCCAGGCCGTGTTCGTCCCTGTCAAATGTCAAAATTACCTGCAGTTAAACTATAAATAGTTAAAGAAAAATTAAACTTTATTTAGTGAGGTTAGTGCTTGGGTTGCCTCCCAAGAAGCACTTATTTAGAGTCTAAGCTCGACTTTACCCTGTGACATATTTAGGCAGGTTCAAGGAGCTGAAGCTCCTCTCTATTATCCTTAAAGTCCTTACCATTATAAAGTTTAAGATGATGTCTATTTACCTTGAATGTGCCTTGTGACGGGTGATTTACCTTTACTGTGCCATATGAAAAGAAGTTTGGACTACGAAAGGACCTGACCATCGTGATTTAAGCTTCCCAGGAAAAAATTTGAGCCTCGAGTTATATTAAAAGACAAGATCTCCAACTTCAAATTGCTTATGTTGCCTTAAACGAGCGTCGTGGCGACGCTTTGTTGCTTTCTTGTATAGGCGTGAATTCTCATATGCATTAGTTTGCCACTCATCTAACTCGTTCAACTACATCAACCTGTTTTCACCTGTATGTTTGAGATCGAAGTTTAGAAACTTTATAGCCTAGAATGCCTTGTGTTCTAACTCAAACGGTAGATGACAACTTTTTCCATAAACAAGTCTGTAAGCGGATGTTCCTATGGGGGTTTTAAAAGCATTTCTATAAGCCCATAAAACATCATCTACTTTCATTGCCCAATCCTTCCTGTTGGATTCTACTGTCTTTTCTAGGATACGTTTAAGTTCTTGGTTTGTTACTTCAACTTGTCCACTAGTTTGAGGATGGTAAGGCGTAGCTGTTCTGTGGTGCACTCCGTATTTCTTAATGGTCTTATCAAATTGGGCATTACAAAAATGAGTACCCCTATCACTAATAATTGCTCTAGGTGTTCCAAATTGAAAGAAGAGTTTCTTAAGGAATCGTACTACCATTCTAGCATCATTCGTAGGTAAATCTTGGGCTTCCACCCATTTGGACATATAATCGACGGCTACTAAGATGTATTTATTCCCAAATGAACTAGAGAATGGACTCATAAAGCCGACACCCCAAACATCAAATATTTCACATGAAAGCATGTATGTTTGGGGGATTTCATAACACTTAGAGATATTACTTGTTCGTTGGCATTTATAGCAAGTGGCAACATACCTGTTGGTGTCTTTGAATAGTGTTGGCCAATAAAAACCTAATTCGAGTGTTTTATGTGCGGTCTTATTTCCACTGTAATGTCCCCCAATCGGTCCTGAGTGGTAATCCTCCAGGATCTTAAATGCTTCTGACCTTATAACGCATCTCCTAATGACTTGATCTACACATATACGAAAATGAAAAGGGTCTTCCCAAAAGTAGTTTTTCACATCAGTAAAGAATCGCTTCTTTTGCTGATGTGTCAACCCTATTGGGATAATGTTATCGGCTAAAAATTTGCAATGTCTGCAAACCAAGGTACTTCAGAATCAAATTTAGTAAAGAATTGTTCTTCAGGGAATGAATCATTTATTTCAACTTCATCTAGCTCTTTGGTACTTGAACTTTCAAGCCTGGAAAGATGATCAGTCGCGAGATTTTTAGCTCCTTTCTTATCCTGAATCTCCAAGTCAAATTCCTGCAATAATAGAATCCATCGAATGAGTCAAGGTTTTGCATCAATCTTAGTTAAAAGGTAGGGAAGAGCAGATGGTCAGTATAAACGAAATTCTAGACAATATTAGATATGATCTAAATTTATCGAATACAAAAACCACAGCTAGCAGCTCTTTTTCCGTGGTGGTGTAGTTTTCTTGTGCGGCTGCCAAAGTTTTGCTAGCATAGTAGAAGGTTGGAAATGCTTGTCTCTTCGCTGTCCCAAAACTGCGCCTACTGCAAAATCACTCGCATCGCACATTCGTTCGAAAGGTAAATTCCAATCAGGTGCGATTATAATTGGAGCATTAATCAATTTATCCTTTAAAGTATTAAACACTTCTGAACATTCCTGATCAAAATTAAAAGGCATATCCTTTTCTAGTAATTTAGTCAAAGGCTTAGCTATTTTAGAAAAGTCTTTAATAAATCTTCTATAAAACCCAGCATGTCCTAAAAAGCTTCTAATAGCCTTAACCAAACTAGGGGGAGGTAGTTTTTCAATTGTTTCAATTTTAGATTTATCAACCTCTATCCTTTTACTAGAAATTTTATGTCCTAATACAATACCTTCTTGAACCATAAAGTGACATTTTTCCCAGTTAAGTACAAGGTTTGTTTCCTCACATCTTGTTAGAACTCGTTCTAAATTTTTAAGGCAAAGATGGAAAGAGTTGCCAAATACTGAGAAGTCATCCATAAATACCTCCATGATGTCTTCTACAAGTTCATCAAAAATGGCCATCATGTAACGCTGAAAAGTAGTAGGAGCATTGCATAATCCAAAAGGTATTCTACGATAAGCAAACATACCGTATGGACATGTAAATGTCGCCTTTTCTTGATCTTCAAGAGCTATTGGGATTTGAAAATAACCAGAGAATCTGTCTAAAAAGTAGTAGTACATGTGCCCTAATAATCTTTCCAACATTTGGTCAATGAATGGCAGGGGGAAGTGATTTTCTTGTGCCATCATTCAACTTCCTATAGTCAATGCAAACTTTCCAACCTGCGACTGTCCTTGTTGGGATTAATTCATTCTTCTCATTGGCTACAACAGTCATGCCTCCTTTTTTAGGAACAACCTGCACTGGACTTACCCAAGAACTGTCAGAAATAGGATAAATAATTCTAGCATCTAGGAGTTTAATTACCTCAGCTTTAGAGTTTAATTACCTCAACTTTAACAACTTCTTTCATGTTGGGGTTCAGTCGTCTTTGAGCTTGCACACATGGCTTATATTCATCTTCCATTAAAATTTTGTGGGTGCAAAAAGAAGGGCTGACCCCTTTAATGTCAGAAATTTTCCAAGCTATAGCCTGTTTATGCTCTCTTAATACTTGGAGTAATTCCTCTTTCTCCTTAGGTTGCAAGTTAGAAGCAATAAGCACTGGTAATGTAGAATTATTTCCAAGGAATGCGTATTCTAAGTGATTTGGCAAATGTTTAAGCTCCAATTTAGGAGGTTTTTCAATAGAGGGTTTTTTCTTAAGTCCATTGTTTGCCTTAATACCCTCATATCCCGCTTGTCTTGGGAAGGGCTTGTTGAAATTTAGTTCAGCTTTTATCTTACCTATCTCAGAATCATCATCATCTAACTCCTCTCCTTGAGCAAGACACAGTTCCAATGTGTCCTTATGTATGATTTCCTGAAAAAAATCTTTAGTAGCATGATCAATAGAGTCAATAAAATAACATGAGTCATCCTGTTCCTTAGAAAATCTCATGGCATCATAAATTTTAAAATTAATCTCTTCGTCACCTACTCTAAGCACAAGTTTACCATCACCCACATCAATAACAGCCCAAGCAGTGGCTAAAAATGGACGACCTCAGATTAAAGGTACTTCAACATCTTCATCAATGTCAAGCACAACGGAATCAACAGGGAATATAAAATTATCTACTTTTACAAGTACGTCCTCTATAATACCCCTAGGATATTTAACAGATCTATCAGCTAGTTGAATACTCATCCTAGTGGGTTTAGGTTCCCCAAGACCAAGTAGTTTAAACATTTTATATGGCATCAGATTAATGCTAGCGCCTAAATCAGCTAGTGCCTTATCAACATTCAAACTACCAATTAAGCAAGGAATTGTAAAACTTCCTAGATTTTTCAGTTTGGTTGGCAGTTTATTTTGGAGTATGGCCGAGCACTCCTCGTTAAGTTCCACTAAAGATAAGTCTTCAAACTTCTTTTTATTTGTTAGAATCTCCTTTAAAAATTTTGCATATATAGGCATCTGCGATATAGCTTCAACAAAAGGTAAGTTAATATACAGTTGTTTAAAAAGTTCAAGAAATTTACCGAATTGTGCATCCATGCGGTCTTTCTTCAACTTTGCTAGATATGGGATTGGTGGTTTGTATTCCTTTGGCATTGGACTATCATTGTTTTTGGGTTTTCCTCTTCTCCTTCGGTTCTGTTAGCTTCTTGTAGTGGCTTTTTTTCAGATTCAGCTAACACTTTCCCACTCCTTAGTGTAACTGCTTTCACATGTTCTTTTGGATTGGGTTTAGTATTACAAGGTAGACTTCCTGATAGTCTCTCTGAAATCATCTTAGCCAACTATCCAATTTGATTCTTGAGCCCTTGGATCGATGCTTGCTAATTTTTAAGTGCAATTTCAGTGTTCTGAAAACAGATTCCCGTTAATGATATAAATTTTGTCATCATCTTCTCAAGGTTCGGCTTTTTCTCTTGCTGGTAAGGTTGTTGTTGGAAGCCTGGAGGGGGTGGTGGTCTTTGATTCCCTTGGCCTCCCCATGAGAAATTTGGGTGGTTTCTCCAACATACATTGTAAGTATTACTATAAGGATTATTTTGAGGTCGAGGATTATATTACCCATATAATTCATTTGTTCGTTTTCCATGTTGTGGCCATAGGGTGGGTATTCTGAATTGCTTGTTCCACCTCAACTTACATCACACTGCATTACTGGATGAACCTATGAAGAACCAAGTCAACCATCATTTTTTATATTTAAAAGTTCTACCTGATTAGAGAGCATAGTAACTGAATCGACGTTAAACATGCTGGCCACTTTCATCGACTTTGTCCTCATGACGTGCCACTGATAATTATTCAATGACATCTCTTCTATAAATTCATAGGCCTCTTTAGGAGTCTTATTATTAATAGTCCCACCAGCAGCTACGTCAATCATCTGTCTAATCGAAGTATTCAGGCCGTTGTGAAAAGTTTGAACCTGTAGCCAAAGTGGTAACCCAAAGTGGTAACCCATGGTGAGGGCACCTTCTCAATAGATCCTTGTATCTCTATCATGCATCATAGAGTGTTTATAAATCCATCTGCACAAAAGAAGAAATGTCATTCCTTAGTTTAGCTATTTTAGCCGATGGGAAATATTTAAGCAAAAACTTTTCAGTCATTTGTTCCTAAGTGGTAATTGATCCTCGTGATAACGAGTTCAACCACTGTTTAGCCTTATTCCTCAATGAAGAGGGAAATAACCGAAGGTGAATGGCATCATTAGAAACGCCATTGATCTTAAAGGTGCCGTAAAATTCTAGAAAGTTTGCTAAATGAGTGTTTGGATCCTCATCCTGCAAACCATCAAACTGAACAAACTGTTGTATCATTTGAATCGTGTTAGGTTTTAGTTCAAAATTATTTGCAGCAATAGCAAGTCTAACTATACTTGATTCAGCTCCTGTTAAACTGGGTTTAGCATAACCATACATAGTACGAGGAGCAGGATTCTGATTTACTGGGTCTGCAATAGCCACAGGAGGTAACTGATTATTTTGATTATCAGCCATCTCCTCAGTTGTGGTTTGAATATCATCTTCTTGTCCTTCCTCTATGTATCGTAGGCTTGGCCTTATTTCTCTTCGATTTTTGCAAGCTGTGCTTTCGATCTCACTATCAAAAAGTAGAGGTCTTGACAGGTTTCTTCTAGTCATAAACTATAAAAACCTGCCAAAAGTAAATAAAACAAAATTTAGTGATATAAACAAAATAAAAATTAAATTAAATTGCAATAAAATAAATGGCTAAAGTAATAAAAATTAAGCATTCCTAATATTTTAATCCCCGGCAACGGTGCCAAAAACTTGATGGTCGTGTAACTAACTATAAATTCGACTAAGGCAAATGCACCTATCAAATAGTAGTATAGTTCTGGTGAGACCAAAAATATCGTATCCATGAGGACTAAAAGTAATAGTAATTACTATCTTTTTATTATCTAGCTTAAGAATTAAAGTGTGTTTTTAAACTAAAGCTAATTATCTAATTAACTAAGATTACGACAAAGATGAAGTTTGGAAAATACTTTAGGAAAAACCGATGGAGAAGACAATACCCAAGGAAGAATCCATCTAAACTTCACTTATTACCTTTGACTTAGATGATTTATTCACTTGACTTATTCCGTAGAAATCCCTAATTTATGTTATTATCCCATTCGAGACTAAAAACAACTGATTCTAGGTTGATTAATTGAAATCTCTTTCTAATTAAAACCCCTATTGTCGCATGAACTCAATCTATGGATTCCTTTATTAGATTTGACTCTAATCCAGAAGATTTATGTCGCCCTATCTCTAAGAGTGCATTCAACTCTGCTTAATTATGGATGATCTACTCTTAAATAGGGACTTTTTCTCCACTAATTAAGCACATCAAAACCTTAATTAATACCCTGGAATATTAAAACATGAATTTAGAACTCAGAATTAAGAATAAGAATAAGTCTTTATCATATAAATCAAATAGTAATAAAATTCGTCATAGGGTTCATCTCCCTTAGGTATTTAGGGAGTTTAGTTCATAATAATAATGGAAAATATCTCAAAGTTTGGAAAACAAAAAAAACATAAAGAAAACCCAAAGAGCTTTTAGAAAATTGGATGGAAATCTTCAGTCTTGAGGTAGATCCTGGCTCCGAGGTGATTCCGATGGCTATTCGCGAGAATTTTCTGCCTCCAACTCTATGTTTCCCTTTAATCCTCTTCTAGGGTGTTTATATATGCCTTAAAATGCTTTAAAACCCTCAAAAGTGCCCTTTTTTGAATAGAACTAGGCTTGGGCTCGGTAAGGACACGGCTGTGTGCCAGGCCCGTATAAAGATGCTTAGGCTGTGTGCAATACTGAGTTGGTTCTTAGTCGACACGGCTATGACACGCGGGCATGTGGTCTACCCGTGTGTCACACACGGGCGTGTGGATCACTCATGTCGAAGTGCCCAGGCCGTGTGGAATACATATTTAAGCCCAATTTGTCTATTTTTTGGCCCGTTTCTTGCTCTTTTTGCTATCCTAAGCTCTCCTGAGTATAAAACATAAAATTAAAGGATTAGGAGCATCGAATTCACTTAAAATCAAGGAAAAATCATTCATAAATATGCCAGGCATGGGGTAAAAATATGTATATATTACGGTTTATCATAAAGCCATGTGAAAATGGCTTTACTTTAAAGTTTGGTTTTGATTATGTTTTATCATAGTCTAAACTATTTTGTGATGATGCTATGTGTTGTGAATGCATGGCATTGGTGATATATGATGTATATTTTGGAAATGGTTGAGTAGTGACATATGTTTGAGCATGGAAATTAATTAATGAGTTGGATGAGGTAAGAATAGATTGGCCGTAAAATATATATGCATATATCCTTAGGTATGTTTGGTTGTTTTAAATGTGATTCATATTAAAATAAAATATGTATGAAAATTCGGTTGACATGCGATTAAGGTATTAATATGTGATATAGCATTAATATTTATTTGGTTATATTCAAACCTGAGATAAGTTTTTTTGGTATGATTATTACACAGCATGTATGAGATGTGTTTTGAATAGGATTTAAAGAATAATCGGCTATGTTTCAGGGTGGTTAGGGTTGATATTAGGATATGTGTTATTTGCTATGTTTGGTACTTGGGAATAGTAAACAAGTTTCAACCTAGTACCGAAATGTAACAATCATCATAAGCATGTATGTATTTGAATGGGTTTTAATTGTTTAAATTTGGTTGTGATAGTTATATAACGAATGGATCAAATAATTATAATTTGTATATGTTGTTAGGATCTATTAAATTACATTACATTATGGTTCGGCAAATGTGATTAAAGTAGGCAAATTTTAGCAAGTTTGTATTCGGTCTTGGCTTGTTAAATGTTATTATTATATTATATAATATGTATATTAGATTTGTAAAAATGATTGAGTTAAGAGATTTGTAAAAATGATTGAGTTAAGTTGAAAGTGAGTAATTGTTTAATTAAACTTGCATTCGGCTAAATGCACTGAATAATGACCAAATTAATAGCAATTTGTGCAATGGTAAATCATGGAAATAATATGTAATTTTATGTGAAGTATAAGTGTTAAACCTGTTATTAAATGAATGCCGAAAATGATATGACTTTATTTAAATAATTTTATGTAATAGATTTTGTCTATTCCATTTGTGTATAGAATTCAACATACGATTAAAGTGTAATAAAGTTTGAATGTCTGCATATATTATAAGTTGAATTAAAAGTATATTCAGTTATGTGATATTAGTAAACGAATCAACTATTGATGTTAATAAATAATTGTTCTTAAAAGTTTATGCAAGTGTACGCATGTGAATGTTTGGCTTTGTGTTTTGATTGGTATTACCTCATAACCGTAATCCGAAGACGGATACAGGTTAGGGTGTTACATAAACTGGGATCCCCAACATGAATCTTCAACAGTATACTAAGTACTCATAAGGTATAATGGATAGGTGATTGTCGACGCAATAAAATTTAGTGTATATCTTACCAAATGCCACTCTTTTAATTAATTTGAGACTTAACCATGCACATTAACCTCACCTTTCAATGATGGAAATATGGCATTATTAAGAACAAGTGGACTAAATTCCTTTATTCCTTACTCAACTTCCACTAAAATGCTTATTAGCTCAAACTGTCACTACACCTTCTAGTGTTAGTGATTGCAATAACACTTTCGTGTTTAGAACATTCAAACCCCCAAGATTAAATAATAAAAATAAGATCTAATAAGATAACATTTAACAAAGCATTCATTGTACTTCTACATAGAAAACATAGAGTAATCACCAGCATTTTCAAAGAAATGAGAAAGAATCGAATACAGAATACTATTCCTAGGCTACTCGATTGAATCTCTCAGTTTCCCCTTATTGTGACTTAGATCTCCTTGTCAGGAGTGGATCTGCATCAGTCTTCAAGTTGGCTCACCCAAAGGAGGCTCAAGCTGCCATGGTGGCAAGCTTCAAAATAGGGTAAGAGAATGGTGGTCTAGCAAAAAATCCTCCCTTCATTCTTCTCACGTTATCCTTTCATGTTTTCCTCAACAATACAGATTCCTTCCCTCAGGATTCTTCTATCCTTGTCTGTACAAGGTAGTTACACCTGACTAGATAGCTCACACATGGTTGGCTCTAATCAGACAACTGTCAACTATGGCAACAATTCTGGACGCAATCTGGAATTAACTCATGCAGTGACATTTAGTGCAGAAAGATAGCAAAATTAAAGATAAAATAAGCTAAGATTCACTGAGTTATAAAATGAAATTTACTAAACTAAACATGCTAAAATGTATGCTAAGGGAAACTAAATGGGAACAAATTAACCAATAAGTAGGGAGAAAACATATGTAGTTATCATATCCACAGAATTGTGAAAAGAATTTATTTATGAATGCAATTAAAACACTTTGGTGAAGGAAAAATATTATGATTTTAAGGAAGTGATTTAAAACTAAAATTAATGAAGTAAAATAAAATAACAATAAAAATAAAAGTTTTAATACATAATTTTAAAAAGGATTTTAATCAAGATGACATAATTATGTTAGATTAATTACATTTCTTAACTTAGAAATATTAAACTCATGTTCATGTTGTTACGAAAAATTCATGGAAACTAGTTAATTTTCTAACTATTTCTTATACATACTTAGTAAATTAACTAATCTTTTGAACATTTTCCAATGCCAATCAAGCAATTAATCAATCTTCATAAGCACATAAAATATTAAGTGAGGTAACAATGTATTCCTACCTTGAAACAGTTTAATCACAATAATCTTGCAAGTTATGCAAGGCCAATGTATTGTCTAATCTTGTAAGCTAATTTAACCCTTGGCTACCTTAGAAGATTAAACATGCACTAATTAAGTATTATGTCAATTATTTACAATTTCAACACGTTTAAATAATTAATTCATTAGTCTTCTTACAATTATAATGCAAGAATAACTTAGTCATGATTTTACTTAATCAAGTATTTTAACAAGACTTAAAACAACACAAACATAATTTTAATAACTCAAGTGGATAAAATGCAATCAAACTAACACAAATTAAATTTAAGCCATATTAATTAAATTAAACATATCAACATAACAAGTATTTATAGACATATTCATAACAACAACAATTAAATTTAAAGGATAAGGAACAAGAATCAAATTTGGTGTTTCTCCTAGGTTGAACTAGATCCGCTCCTTCTTCTCCCTTCTTCTTGTTGAACCGAGGCTTCCACAAACACTTGAATACTGCTTCAAATAGTGGTTGAAGGACTCTTTTCCAAGAGGTGAAATTGGCAAGGGAATGGGAAGGAAAATGAAGAACAAAGGAAGGGTTTTGAAGAGAGAAAGTGAGAGAGAAGTGAAAAGATGAGAGGTTTTTATGAGTGTTTGAAATGAGCAGCCAATGAGATATTTATAGGTTGAGATGGCTGGTAAAAATAGCAACAATCAGTAGCCATAGACTCCCTCCATGGCCAGACACACATGTGGCAAGTTTGAAGGTTTCAAACTTGCTATTTTAAAGTAGGGGCTAATTTAGGAAGGTTTGAATAGTGAAGGGGTTTGAATTCAAATTCAAGGAATTTTCAAGGGCTGTTTTGCAATCCAAATAATCAGCAAAAAAAGCTGATTGGGTCAGCATGTGGGACGGTTTCGGGCAGCCAGTGCTTGGTTAGATCAGTTCAGCTCAATTGGGTTTAACCCAAAATAATTTAGATTAAAATTAAAATTAATTACATTATGAATTAATATTCATAATTTGGACCATATTAGGCATAAAAATTAATTTACCTCGATGCTTCAAAATCGCTTCTCGGTTTTGTGCTTCAAACAATGTCTGCCGAGCTAATTTTTGCCCTTCGTGCGAATCATGTCAAAATAAATTAAAATTAATCAAAATTAATTATAAAACTAACTAAAATTCAACATGTTAATAATTTAAATACAATTTAATTATTTTATATTTATTATATATTTTTCGACAAGAATTTCTACAAAATTGCATGAATTTGAGTTAAAAAGGGCATGAAAAAGTGTGTATATTTCCGTGTTTGAAGTTGCCTTTAACCCCTACCAAGAAAGATTTGGTTTGAGTCGTCATTGATTGATTGAACAAGTACACTCACTTCATACCTATCTGAATAGATTACTCCCTACAGAAGTTAGCTAAACTGTATATTGCTGAAATTGTGAGACTACACGAAATTTCAGTCTCAATTATCACTGATAGAGATTCGCGATTCACATTTTGAATATGGAAGAAACTTTGTGAGGCCTTAGGCACCTGACTTAATTCCAGCATCACATTCCACCCTCAAACCAGTGGACAGTCTGAGCGAGTTATTCAAATCTTAGAGAATATGCTCTGGGGTTGTGTAATAGACATCTGGGGTAGTTGGGAAGATTATCTACTATTGGTTGAGTTTGCATACAATAATAGCTTCCAGCCTAGTATTCAGATGGCACCCTAAGAAGTCTTGTATGGTCGTAGGTGTCGTACTCTTCTATGTTGGACAAAATTAAGTGAACGCTAGATATTGGGTCTTGAGCTGGTTTCTAAAACTGAGAGCACTGTGAAAGTGATTCGTGAGCGTCTAAAAGTCACGTCTGACTGATAGAAGTCTTGTGCTGATTTAAAAAGAAAAGTTATTGAGATTTTTATAGGTGATCAGGTGTTTCTGAAGGTATCACCGTGGAAAAAGGTTCTCTTATTTCGACGCAAGGGCAAGCTGAGCCCGAGGTTTATTAGAACTTATCATATCTTGAAACGTGTCAGACCTGTTGCGTATCAGTTAGAATTACCATCAGAGTTAGAACGAATTCACGATGTGTCTCATGTCTCAATGTTGAGACAGTATCGATCTGATCCGTCTCATATTGTTTCTGTTGACGAGACAGAGTTACGACCGAATTTAACATTTGAGAAAGGAACCTATCCAGATCTTGGAACGTGATGTTAAGGTACAAAGGAGGAAAATTGTTCCTCTAGCAAAAGTTTTGTAGCATAACCATGGTACTTAGGAAGCCACATGGGAACCTGAAGAATCAATTCGACGATAGTATATGTATCTGTTTGAGTCAGGTCAATTTCGGGGTCGAAATTTCTTTTAGGGGGAGTGAGTTGTAACGCCCCAAAATTTTGAGAATTTAATTGTGAGAATCTGCAGTAATTAATCTTTGTATCTTTGGTTCTATGTTCTTTGATTGTGTTTAAAGTCTGGAGTTTGAGTTGCATCGTTAAAAGTTTTGTTATTTTTAAAACAACCCCTATCCATGTATTATGTAGTTAAGTGAAATTTTATGTAAATCTGTTTCAATAATGAGCCTGCTGGTTCATTGGTTAAGCATTTGTATTCTGTCTAGTCTATGCGTTACGAAAAATTTTTGCATGCTATTGAAAAACTAGATGGTGGTTAAGACAAAAATTTTGAACGTTTTATTTCTTATTTTCCTGACATGTTCTTCTTTCCTTTTCTTTCTTTTTATTTTTTTCTTTTCTTTTCTTTCTTCTTTTTACTCCTTCGATTTCTCCTTCTCAATTGTGTTTTACAAGTGAATATCAAAATTAGTGAGTCCTTTAAGTTGTTGGAAGATTTCTGTGTAAGTTCTGTCAAAATCCTACAACTTCTGCGAAGGTTCGTTAGTTTTTTGTCGTGTTGCTAATTGGGAATTCTTTGACTATTTTACATAAACTCTCTGATAATTAGTCGTTTTGTTTTCTTAGGCGTGAGTATAGAGGGAAATGATCCTTCATGTATTGTGCTGATTTAGCACTATTGGATTGTTGGTAAGCATTCGTCGTCAAAAGTTAACGTCGAGGTTTCGACACATTTGCTTGAATGTTAATGTATAAGTTGGTCATTGTTATAGTTGTTTGATTGGTTCTTGAATGGTTAAATTAGGTTTCAAGATTTCTCCATGTTATTTCTACTTCAAAATCTCTTCAGATGCATGCTGTAAACTTCAATTTTTACAAATTTTGATCGTCAGGAAACATGGTTGTCGACGCTACACAGCTAGGCACACAGGCGTGTGCCCAGGCTATGTGGGTCACCATGTAACTCACTATTCATCGATTTGGAGCCACACAAGAAAGGCACATGGGTGTGTGTCCAGGCCTGTGTGGCCATGTTAGTGCAAGGTTCACATGAGTAAAGGACACGGGTATGTCTCTAGGCCATGTAACTCACTATTTGTGACTTAGGACCACACGGCCAAGCACACGGGCGTGTGCCCTAGCCGTGTGAGTCACACAAGTGTGTGTCCAAGCCGTGTAACTCTCTGTTTACATTATAGAACCACACGGGCAAAGGACATGGGCATGGGCCCAGACCATGTGAGCCACACGGTCAAAGACATGGGCGTGTGTCCAGGCCGTGTAGCATGTAAAAAGGGCCCAAAACCCATTTTTTAAGCCGTAAATGTTGCCTAAGATTGATATTGACTTCTCTATTGTATGAATGATCTGAATTTGACTGAAAGAGAACTCACTGATACTCTGTGACAGATATATGAATACCATAAATGTATGTGTACTGTGATACTTAATCTGAATACTATAAATCTTTGTACGTATGAATACCTATTTTATGAAAAAATTATGAAAATTAAATCGTCCACATGGCCTAAGCACACGGGTGTGTGGCTTGGCCATGTGACCTCAATTTGTTGATGATGTCATAAACAGATAGTTACACGGGTTAGGGACACAGGCTTGTGTTACCACACAGCCAACCCACACGGGCATGTCCCAAAGCCACAAGGGCGTGTGACCTTGTTTTGATGAAAAAATTTCTAGGGGTTATAAAATTTTCTAAAGTTCTCGATGTTGTCCCGAACCACCTCCAATGCATGTTTAGGGAATCGTAATCTTATTTAAGGGACGATATGAATGTTTTCAAAAAATTTTAAATTTGAATGGAAATTCATGTCTTGATTTTGGATGTTTGTTTAAGTATAAGTCTGGTAATACCTCGTACCCGGTTCCAGCGTCAAATACGGGTAAAGGGTGTTACATGCACATTGGAGTGTAAGTCTACTAGGTGATTTTTGTAATAATCGCATGATCTATGGTTCCTTCAATTTTGGTTCCATGCTTTCTTGTAGTCTTGTTCGATTAATGCCAATCTTGTAAGTGTAAATCTTGTCAATGTGTATTTTTCCAACTTTCGTTAATATCTAGAAAATCCCTAAATCATTGAACTTTTGGGGTGTTTGATTGAAGATCAATAGGATGAAAAAAGTATTCAAATTAAATGTATCCCCTATAATTGCAGGTGTTTCTTCTCTTTATTTTATAGAGTTCTGAAACTACAAGTATTTTCCCACTAGGTTAACAGTGAATATTATTCTCTGATCGTTGAGATAGATCTAATGTTTAGTCATTGTGCATTGTTCCCATTGATAGAACCTATTGTTATTGGAGAGGTAAACTCAACTCTCGATTGATCCTTTTCTTCTACTACCATTTCCTTAACTAGTTCTATGCTTGCTCGTGAGGCTATTTATCCTAATCTACCCGGATACTTGTCCATATTTAAGTTTAGTTAGCTATTCAAAAGTTCTCTTTCCTCATAAGTATGTTCAGTTGTGTTCTTCATTTCGTTCAATTTTTACTTTGCTTGTATTGATGATCTATTGAATTTGTATTGATATCATTGTCATCCTCTTGCAAAGGGATTGGATTTCCTCTTTGAAGTTGACTTAGCTCAAGCATTAGTAATAGTTGGTTCTCCTGGATATCTTATTCCTCAAAAACTCATTCCTCATAAATATCAGCATCATAATCTAATTCCTCATCTACCCACATATAATCAAAGTTATCCATAGTTTATGCCAATTGATTCCAGTGGTTATTGTTGCAGGTGTCTTTGGACGAGACTGCTCATGAGGATTTCTTGAAAAATAGAGAAATATTAGTAATGTTAATAAATGATTAAATAAACTTAAATCATATCTATAATTTGAATATTTCATAATTATTCTGTAGATGAAAAAATTAAAATTAATAAGTAATGTTGCCTCCCCAGCAATGGCGCCAACAACTTGACCACCTCCGAACATACCAATGTCCATAGTAGAAATCCTGCACAAAAGATATGAAAAGTGGTATCCACAGGAATACGGGTTAGGTTGTAATATAGTTACAATGGATTAGGTAAGTACTCCGAGAATCGTACCCAAGGAAGGTGAGCACTAGATTAATTCAAATCTAAACATAATAAATCTAAGTAGTACTTCAATTTGATTATAGTACGAAGAATTAGAAGAAAGGTTTTGATAAACTATATTAAAAATAACAAGAACAAAAACAAAAGAAAGTAAATAATGAAACACGAGAAATCAAATAATCAAATATGTATCAAATCTAAGAATGGGTGATTAGTTCGTTTTGGCAGTCATAATCAACTGTCATCTTGGGTTTTCTTATTCAATCAACCAGTCAATACCCCAGCAGGATCTTCCGATTTGTCCACTAAAATACTTAGTCGGAAAGAACTACTTATCTTCTGACCTCACAGTCCATACCAGTCCAGGGTGAAGGTGTTCACGGATAGGCTATACCAAATTTGGGTTAATTCCAATATTAATGACTTCCCAGGATTGTCAGGCCTAGGGTTTAGGTTCTTCCTTTCCTAAACAATTGATCCATTAAGAAATCCCTACAAAATAATTAATTATTCATACATCTACTCACTAATCCCTCAGAAGAGGATTAATTCCTTATGGATCTAATAAACGATGTAAACTTGATAGAAAAATAAACATAAAGAACAGTTCAAAAGAATAAAGTTTAGAAGCAGCTTGATTTGTATTAATATTTAAGTGCAGAATCCTTACAGAAGTTTATAGTATTTCTCAAATTTATTTTCTCCACCAAAATTAAATAACAAGAACGGAAATAAAATCTAAAACCTAAAAAAAGATAAAAACTAAAGACTATATCTAAAGGAAAATTTATACAATATGAATGGTGTCCATAACATGTGCTAAATTGGCCTATTTATAGACTTTAGAGTGGCCGTCATCCTTAACCCTAGGTCAGCTGTCGTCCTCATGTTTAACATTTGATTGTACAGACCAAAATGCCCCTAGCTCGTAATTATTTCCAGTATAGAAGTGATGTCGCGACACACTAGGTCTTGTGTCGCAACATCAAAGGCGGTATGCTTATTTTTAAGGTGTCTTCAGGGGTATGTTGCGACATCCTTAGGTTGTGTCATGACATTTAAGGCAGTCTTGGAATTCTTCTATTATGCTTTCTATGTTGAGACATCCAATGCTTCTTAGTGCAACCTAGCGATGAATATCGAGTTAGTACACCTTCTAATGGTCTCCTCCTGATCGCTTCCGGACGTACCAACGTCCAAAGTAGAAATCCTACACAAAAGATGTGAAAAAGCGATATCTGCAAGTATATGGGTCAGGTTGTAATATAGTTACAACGGAGTAGGTAAGTACTCCAAGGATCATACCCAAGTGAGGCAAGCACTAAATTAATTCTAATATAAGCGTAATTAGATCTAATTAATACTTTAATCAAATTATAGTACGATGAATAAAAGGAAGGTTTTTGATATAGTATACTAAAAATAATAAGGAAGTAAATAAATGAAACGCAAGAAATCAAATAATCAAATATATATATCAGATCTAGGCATGGGTGATTAGCTCGTTTTGGTAGTCATAATCAAGTGTTGTATTAGGCTTACTTGTTAATCAACTAGTCAATACCCCAGCAAAATCTTCTAATACGTCCACTGAAATATTGAGTCAGCAAGAACTACTTACCTTTCAACCTCATGGAATGATAGAAATGTGCAAGTGTACACAATCGCAACAAGTAATAAAGTGACAAGTAAATATCGAGTTATCGTACCCACAGGGACTGTGAAAAGAAATATTTATGAATGCAATTAAAAACACTTTGGTGAATAAAAATATTTTGATTTTGAAGAACTGATTAAAAACTAAAATTTAACTAAGTAAAATAAAATAAAAATACAAGTTCCAATGAACAATTTCAAAAGATGATTTTAATCAAGCTAACATAATTGTGTTAGATTAATAAAAATATTTCTTAACTTAGAATTGCTAAACTCATGTTCATGTTGTAAGGAATAAATTAACAACAACTCGGTAATTTCCTAACTACTGCTCATGCACACCTATTAAATTGACTAGTCTCTTGAACATTTTTAAATGCCAATTCAAACAATTAATCAGTCTTCATAAGCATATAAAAGATTAAGTAAGGTAACAATGTATTCCTACCTTGAAAAAATTTAATCACAATAATCTTGCAAGTTATGCAAGGTTGATGTGTTGTCTAATATTGTCGCTAATTTAACACTCGGCTACCTTAGAAGATTAAACATGCACTAATTAAGCATTGTGTCAATTAATTACAATTTCAACGCGTTTAAATAATTAATTCATTAGTCACCTTACAATTATAACGCAAGATCAACTTAGTCATGGTTTCACTTAATCAAACATTTTACCAAGACCTATAACAACACAAACATAATTTTATTAACTCAAGTGGACGAAATGCAATCAACCTAACATGAATTAAAGTTAAGCCATATTAATTAATTTAATCATAGCAACATCACAAGTATTCATAGACATATTCATAACAACAACAATAAAATTTAAAGGATAAGGAACAAGAATTGTAACATCTCGAATTAGGGCCTAGTCAGAATAATGGTTTTGAGACCACAAATTCGAGATGTTAATAATTATTTTATGATTATTATAAGGTCTATGATATGTCTCTATGCTGGTGTGAAAATTTCATGAGGAAATTTTATGCGAAAAGTGCTTAACTAGACTTTAAGGACTAAATCGAATAATTTATAATTTGACCAAGTTCTAAAAGTTTGGAAAAAAATAGGCTTGGAAGGGTAATATTTGAAAGAATCGTAAAAAGGGCATTTTGGTCATTTAGGGGTAAAATGAATTAAAAGACAAAAATTAAAAGCCAAATGTGTCCATCTTCCTCCCATGGCCATGTGAATCGAGAGGGGAGCCATGGTTAGGGTTTCCAAGCTTTCAAGCTCAATAGTAAGTGATCTCGAGCCCCGTTTTTAACGTTCTATGCATTTTTGAAATCCCGGAAACATGCTCTACTCATTTCTACCATTGTTTTGAGCTAGGATTTATGTTTAAAAATTTACCCATGCACGACATACTAGTATTTTGATTTCTAATGGTAGAATATGAAAGATTGGAGTGTATTTAACACCTTTTACTAAGTGATTTTTCATGAAAAATTCTAAAAAGGATTGAATTGAAAAAGTGTAAAATAGGTAACTAAAAATCTCTTTTAATGAGAAATGTGGGCTGCTATAAGCTTGAATATAGTTTGGCTAGGCTTGGGTAATCAAGAAATTGAACACATTTCATTTGACAAGCCTAGGGACTAAATTACAAATATGTGAAAGTTTAGAGGCAAAATTGTAAATATGCCAAAATATGATTTTTTTTGGTCAATTTGAATAATGTGATTCCTAAATAGGCTATATTTGAAATGATAGATCAAGGAAATCGAGATTCGGGCTTAAATTGGGAATATACAAGGTGATGGATTAAAATGGTAACTTTGCTGTTTTCGTATTCGAGGTAAGTTCGCGTGATTTAATAAACCTATTATTAATGTTATTTATTGTTATACATGAAATATATCTTGCTATGATTGTATTGAATTTGATGGAATATGATGTTTTAAATGAAATGAGTAAGTTGTATAGAAACAAGATGACATGTTATTTTGGTTGTATGGATTTATGCTAAATTAAACATGAAAATGTGTTGATTTGAATGTACATTTCATGATCATCTATGAATATTGATATACTTGATGAAAAGAGAAAATCCCGATTGAATAAAAAGGATAATCGATGGATTTCTAGAAATGAATTGACGGTAAAAAGGATCTAGCCCGGACGAGTGTTCCTTTAATGATCGAGCCTCTCGAAGAATAAGTGTGCTGAAATGGATTTAGCCCGGACGGGCAATCTGATTCGGGTCTAAATTTAGCTTGGGCTGGTATTTCAGATCCAATCTCAGAGGAGTACATGCCATTGTAAAGGATTTAGCCTGGATTGGTAATCTCGACATTGCTCTGTGAGTTTATATTACGGGGATTTAGCCTGGACTTGTAATCCCATAGTAAGAGCAAGGTTCACGATAGTGTGTATTTAAAATGATCACTTGCATGATTTGATGGAAAATGAGACATCCATCGAGATCCCGAGAAATTCAACGGGTTTAAAATGAGAAATGAGAATGGAAATACTTGAAATGATAAACTCATCTATGCTTAGTTAATACTAGTTGATGCATATGATTGTCCTATTTGGATGATTAGTTGTGCTAAGAGATAGCACAGGTACGTACTCGAAACCCATGAGCATGTGTTTGACATGTGAAATGAAATGGACTTGTGGTAAGAATGCAAACAAATGAGTGATACGTATGAGAATAATTTCTATGACAAACTTGTGATAGTCATCATTATGTTGCACGAAAACAAATTAGGACAATAGCAGTGGTCTGAATTTGAAAATCCACCAAAAATTGTAGAAACTGAACTAAAGGCTGAATAAAATATGGAATTAAATCTTATCGAGTGTAGTTTTTTATAAAGGAAATAGTGTAAGAAAAGGAATCTCCTGTTATGAGATATTTAAGTTTTTGTGAAATAGGGTAAGAGTGATCTCGGACTCCCCTATCTTAAATTTGGAAAATAATTAAAAATTGAACAAAAATGATTATGGGTTATAAAAAAATATGCTTAAAATCCTTAATGAGTATGTTTTTAAGCTAAATAGACAAAAGCATGATCCGAGTTCTGTACTATGAGATAATTAATCAGTAGTGAAGAGAGGTCAGAACTGTCAGACAGTAAAATAGGGGTAACTTTAAAAAATAAAATGTACTTATTGGCTAGACCAAAAATTCTAAAAATTATATTATAAGAATATATATAAGTCTAGTTTCAGGTAAAATTAACGGATCTTAATTTAGAGTTTCGTAGCTCTAAATATAAATGATTTAGTGACTATGACTCAAGAAAACAATTTGCCTGGATTTTGAATAAATAGAGAGAAATTGAAATAGCATATTAATTCCTTGCTTATTATTTTCATGCGAGCTTACTAAGCGTAAAGCTTACTCCCTCCTTTCCATTTCTTTTAATGTTTTTAGGTCAGCTTGGGGTTGGAGAACGTTAGAGACAACGCCACACTACCAAGCTATCACCTTGAGATATTGATACATAGGTTGAGAAGTTTCAGGTAAGTTGCATGTATAGGAATTAGTTTTTATGATATGTGTTCTATGATCTGGCCAAATGTATTGGCTTATTTTGATTTATTTGTATATGGCCATAGGGTATGGCTCATATTGAGTATGGTTTGTAAATTTATCTATCCATGCTATGTTATAATGTTTATGATGAAATGATGTGAGCATGATGGTTGGCCATGCATGATTGGTGTTGTGACATGCATGTGTGATGAATGCTTCATGACCATTCGAAGTGGTCATGACCATGGTTAATGTATAATAGGGCAAGTAAGATAGTAATGCCTTGAATGTGAATGCTGGATGGATAAGTTGATAATCATGGTATAAGAGAATAATTGGCAAAATATTTGACTTGGTCAAATAAATGAGATTTGGTATGCCTAGAATCCGTATAATGTGAGGATATGTAAAACGTGTATGATACCTCGAAAATGTCATGTTGTGTCTTAATAAAGAGTGTTTTAATCATTAAAATGTTGCTATGAATTGTGATTATGACATGTATATAGATGTAAGGGATTGTGGGTAACATGAAGGCTTGGAAAATAGCCTAAGTGATAGCCACACGGGCTAAGACACGACCGTGTGTCTCATCCGTGTGAGGGACACGACTTGGTGACACAGGTGTGTGGCCTGGCCATGCGGTTCAAATTGTGTGCTAGCGTCACAAACAGAGATTACACGGCTTGAGGACATGGACGTGTTGACGGCACACGGGAGTGCCCTTGTGTCCACACGAGCATGTGACCCTATTCATAGGAGCAATTTCTAAGTTTTCCCAGAACTTCCTAAAGTTCTCAGTTTAGTCTTGGACCATTTTAAATGAATGTTATGGGCCTCGTAGGCCTATAATAGGGACACTATGAATATATTCGTTCGGTTTTAATTTGGAACAAAATTTTATAGCTCGAATTGCATGATTGTTGGCGTTTAAGTCCGATAATGCCTCATATCATGTCCCGGCGTTGGACAGGGTAGGGGGTGTTACAAGAATCAAATCCAGTGTTTCTCTGAGGTTTGACTAGCTCCGCTTCTCCTTCTTCGCTTGTTCTTGTTGAACTGAGGCTTCCACGAACACTTGAATGCTGCTTCAAACGATGGTTGAAGGATTCTTTTCCAAAAGGTGAAATTGACAAGGGAATAGGAAGGAAAATAAAGAACAAAGGAATGGTTTTGAAGAGAGAAATTGAGAGATAAATGAAAGGATGAGAGGTTTTAAGGTTTTTTTCAAATGGGCAGCCAAGGGGGTATTTATAGGTTGGGATGGCGGATAAAAATAGCAAAAATTAGCAGCCATAGACTCCCCCCATGGCTGACCACACATGTGGCAAGTTTGAAGGTTTCAAACTTGCTATTTTAAGGTAGGGGCAAATCTAGGAAGCCATGCTAAGTGGAGGGGTTTGAATGTAAATTCAAGGACTCTTCAAGGGCTGTTTTGCAAGTCAAATAATCGGCCAAACAATCTTATTAGGTCAGCATGTGGGACAGCTTTGGGTAGCCTAGTGCTCAATTGGATCGATTTTCTCGGTTCAGCTCAACTGGGCCTCTTTCATAATTAATTAATAATAATTATTTAACCCAAAATAATTTGGAGTAAAATAAAAATTAATTAAATTATGAAGTAATATTCATAATTTGGACCATCTTAGGCTGAAAAAGTAATTCAACTCGAAGCTTCAAAATCGCTTCACGGTTTTGCGCTCTAGTAGTGTCTGTCGAGCCGTTTTTCATCCTTTGTGCGAATCTGTCAAAAATAAATAAAAATTAATTAAAATTCAACATGTTAAAAATTTAAGTGCAATTTAATTATTTTATAATTATTATATATTTTTGGACAAGAATTTTACCAAAACTGCATGAATTTGAGTTTAAAAGGGCATGAAAAAGTGTGTATATTTCGTCTTTCCACCTCACAGTCTAAATCAGTTCGTGGTTAAGGTGTTCACGGATAAATAATACCAAATTTGGGTTAATTCCCACCTATCAGATCATTCAAGTCTTCTCTTAAACATAATTTATTAGAACCCAAAGAACAATAGAGCAATACTGTTCATGAACCAACTAGACTTCCAATAATTCCGTCTAATCTCATAATTAACCACTCTGTTTATATAATAAGAATCACATTTAAAAATGAACATTTCCATATATACTTCTGTAAACAACAAACATATAAGATATCCAAAAAGAATTATAATAAGATATACAATTATAACTGCTACATTTTGATATCTTTTCCCTTTCATCGTTGTTTCATTGATTATTAAAATCATCACTAACTTCATATTATTAGGTTCACTAAAGAAACTAATTCAGAAGTAATTCCCAATTAATCCATTTTGCAGATACTGTATCAGCATAAATCGATTGCTCAAGAATAACTTTCTTCTTAATAGTGATATTACATATTTAGAATAATTTCTAGAAAAATTATCTAGTATCTCATTCATAATCATCTTTACTTACTAACCCATTCACAACTCTAACTGCATTATTAATCATTTAACCACTGAACTCTTCAATTTCACACTTGTAAACTTAATCAATATAAATCTAGTAGATTTCACTATAATAAACTATACTTATGAGGAGGGCAGAGGTCATAAAGACTTAAACTTTAGCTTTCATATATACACACATAACATGACTTTTATCGTCAATATATTCATTATGAACATTCATTTCAACTTATATAAATCTTTACTCATCATAGGCAATCCCTTTTTTCTATCAAATACTCAAATATCACTTTTATCATTGTTGGAAGTAGCTTGGTTGGAAGCATCTCTATCTATTAGTAAAACAATTCTCGTCAAGGTCTGGAGATACACACTATCACAGGTTTTATAATGGCATGTATTTCTAGACTTCCTAGGGTTTTCAGGCCTAGGGTTTAGATTTTTCATTTCCTGAACAGTTGATCCTTTAAGAAGTTCATACAAAACAGTTAATTATTCATACCTCCACTCGCTAATCCCCTAGAGGACGATTAGTTCCTCATGGATCTGGTAAACAATATAAACTTGATTGAAAGAATAAACGTAAAGAATGAGCTTGATTTGTCTTGAAATTAAGTGTAGAATCCTCGTAGAGTTTGATGATCATTCGAGAGTCTAATTTCTTCACCAAAGAAAACAAGAACGGGAATAAAATCTAAAAACCTAAGAAAAGGGACTAAAGACTAAACCTAAAGATAAAATTAAAAAAATATGAATGGTGTCCGTAATGTGTGCTAAATGAGCCTATTTGTAGACTTTTGGGTGGTCACCATCCTAAACCCTAGGTTAGTTGTCATCCTTGTGCTTAATGTTTGATTATGTGGACCAAAATGACCCTGGCTCATAATTATTTCCCATACAGAGGTGATGTCGTGACACACCAGGCCTTGGGTCGCAACAGCAAGGGCAATATGCTAATCTACCGTAATCCAATGTAGCAGATTAAATTTGTTTTTGCACTTTAAGAGCTTGAACATAAGCATTTTAGTTATGTTTTAATTACATTTCAAAAAGTTTAGTTAAGTATAATAAAATGTGTTATTCGAGTCTTTTATTGACCTTAGGGGCCGAATGAAGCCTATGGGTGAGCTAATATACTTTATTAGTGTGCAGGAGACCATTAAAAGGCGTATTAACTCAATACTAGTTGCTAGGTTGCAACACGGAGCATGTGATGTTGCAACATAGATAGCAGAATAAGAAAAGTCCAAGATTGCCTTCAATGTCACGACACAGTTGAGGATGTCGCAACATACCCCTGAAGACACCCTGAAGCAGAGCATACTGCCCCCGATGTCGCGACACAGAACCTGATGTGTCACGACATCACCTTTTTATGGGAAATTAGTACGAGCTAAGGACATTTTAGTCCACACAATCCAACTTTAAGCTCAAGAATGTCAACTAACTTATGGTTAAGGACAACGACCATCCTAAGTCTATAAGTAGGCTCAGCTAACACATGTCATGCACACTCTTTCTATTGTATAATTTTCTATATAGTTTTAGTCTTTAAATTTTCCTTTCTCTAAGGTTTTGGACTTTATTTCCCTTCCTGTTATTTACTTTCAAGAAGAAATCAGATTCTAAAGTTATTCTTAAACTTTAAGGATCTGCATTTAAAAGTCAATACAATCAGGCTTCTTCTAAACTATTACTCTTGAAATTGCTATTCATGTTCATTCTTTCATTCAAGTTTATACGATTTACTAGATCTATGAGGAACTAATCCTCTTGTGGGGGATTAGTAAGTGGAGGTACGAATAATTAACTATTTTATAGGGATTCCTTAATGGATCAGTTGTTTAGGAGAGGAAGAACCTAAACCCAAGGCCTGACAACCCTAGGAAGTCATCAAGGTGGGAATTAACCCAAAATTGGTATGGCCTATCCGTGAACACCTTAACCCTGAACCGATTTGGACTATAAGGTCAGAAGATAAGTAGTCCATGCTGACTCAATATTTTAGTGGATTTATCGGAAGATCTTACTGGTGCATTGGCTAGTAAATTGAATAAGAAAGCCCAAGACAATAATTGATTATAATTACCAAAGCGAACTAATCACCCATGTCCAGGTTTGATATTTACTTCCTTATTTGATTTCTTCCTTTCCATTCATTTGGTTACTTTTATTTATTTTATTATTTTATTATAATCCAAAAACTCTTCTTTTATCTCTCCGTACTATAAACTGATTAGAGTATTAATTAGCTCTATTTATGTTTAAGTTAAGACTAATTCAATGCTTGCCCACTTTGGGTACGATCTTTGGAGTACTCACCTACTCCATTGTAACTATATTACAACTTGACCCGTATAGTTGTGAATATCGTTTTTCCATATGTTTTGTGTAGGATTTTTACTCTGGACGTTGGTACGCTTGGAGGTGGTCAAGTTGTTGGCATCGTTGCTATAGAGGCAACATCACTAAATTAGTTTTAATTTTTTACATTTTAATAGAATAATTAGGAAAATTTTAGGTTATAGTTAATAATTTAATTTTCTTACCACCACCACCACCACCACCATAGTTACCAGCACATCTAAACATGACACGTAATGAGAGGACTTTGAGAGAATATGTGTAACGCCCCGAATTTGGGCCTAGAAGTATCGGGCCTTTAGTAGGAGTCCGTAAGGAGGTTGTATATAAGCATTTAATTGTACAAGGAAATGACACAATTAAATGTCTGCTTTAGTAGTTAATGGCCCTGAGAAGTGTTGGAGAAATCTTGGGTTCAAACTTGGGCTTTAGCAAAAATTTTGGTAATAAGTGAATAAAACCCTAGGTGCTTGGATGAAGGCCTTTTAAATTATTGTGGTAAATAAATGACACAAGGAAGCATGTGGTCTAGTGGTTTTGGCATCATTAAGGCTGCAAGGGAGCCTGGGTTCAAGTCTTGTCTCTTGCAATTTATTTTGGTTTTTCTTTTAAAAGAATCTGGACGTTAGCACATATGTCTTATATTTAATTGAGGATAAAATATGACACAGAAAGAGCCTGTGGTGGAATGGCAAGGTGGCGTGTTGTGTAACTGTGAGGTCTAAAGTTCAAGTATTAGGATGTGCAATGGAGTATTTATTTTGCTGTTTGAGCTATGTAGGAGGTGGAGTTGGACTGAAACTCTGTGGTTGAGGTGGTCATAAGAAAATAAGGAATTTTCCTAATAGTTGAAAGCAATCCCACATCGGAAAGCTAACATGGGAATTGGTGATCGTGTACTTCGGCGCGTTCTCATAAACAGGTGTGTATTCACGCCCTTCTTTGTTAGAAATCGGCAAAAGTTGAAAGCCGCCACGAGCGTTCTCGTGTGCTGGGGCTGTTTTGGGCCTCAATGGACCTGCCTGTGTAAATCTAACTGTTAGGTGGGAAGTAGTTGGGCTTGATGGGCCATATGAATGTGATTAGGCTTGATGGGCCATGTGAATGTGATTAGGCTTGATGGGCCATGTGAATGAGATTGGGCCTAAAGGGGCCAAATGAATAAGTGTGTATCGGTTAGTGTTTAGTAAAGGGGTTGTGGACCTAGTTTTTGGTAACTACTCAAGCAGACATAAAACTTAAATAATTAATTAATCGCGACCGTGGACGTGTCATAAGGTTAAGGTGTGGCAATGGGTATATGCATGTCTAGGATTGGATCTAGGGAGAGCTTGGTACTTAAGCGGTCTTAATGACTCACCTCCTCTTCTTTGGAATCCTACCTGGTGCTTAGTATCTGTTCACTTTAGCCAACGAGGACTTGTTAACGGACCAAGGTAAGTAATAAACCCATAATAAAGAGAAATTACTAGAATACCCTCGATTTGTAAAATTATCGAAATACCTGCGATTTGTAAAATTATCGAAACACCCTCGATTTGTAAAATTATAGAAATACCCTTGATTTGAAAAATTACCGAAATACACTCGATTTGTAAAATTACTGAAATACCTTTGATTTGTAAAATTATCGAAAAACCCCTATTTTGTAAAATTATCAAAATACCCTTGTAGTGTAAAATTACTGAAATACCCTTGTAGTGTAAAATGACCGACATACCCCTGTAGGGTAAAATGACTATTTTGCCCTTGAGGGTAAATGACCGACTTAGACTTCGAATTTAATTGATTTGATTATGAATGTATGACTATGTTTTAATTGACTTGACTGTGGTTGTATGACTGATATGCTCTTAATATATGTTTAAAAGATTGTTACTGAGTATGGCCATTTTGCACACACATGTGATGACTGAGCATGACATACACGATATATTGCATGGGTTGGGAATTATGGAACGGAGGAAGTATATGAGGATCGCATGGTTTCTTGATGACTGTGGATCCATCGATGGCTATTAAGCCTAATATTTGATTAGTAGCATGCTGCAATGAAGGTTGTACCGCAACCGGGCTACCATTGATGTGTATCAGGTCAGTGGGTCGATATTTATATCCCTAAATGATCTGTACCGAGGGACGGCGTTGGTGTGTAGCGGTTGGATTACTGGGGTGGGTTGCACAGCATTGCATGTATGATATTATTGTGATATTATTACGATGTGACTTTCGGCCCAACTGAGGCTAAGATGGGCTAGGCCCAATTGATTCTGTTATGGGCTGTGACCCAAATGATATTGTAACGGGCTTTGGCCCACGTATGCTCTGAACTAGACTGTACTGTTACTATAATAGGCTCTGGCCCAAATTGATTCTGGATTCTGTTTGTTTACTGACTGTTACTCTAGTAAGGAGATTACACACTGAGTTTTCGTAAAATCACCCCGTTTATTAACTGTGCAGGTAATCCCCAACGTTAGGTGGATCAGTGTCGCAGGGGGACTCTGAAACAACCACACAACTGCACATGTTTTTCTATTTCGTTTATTTAGTTAAGCACTTTGGTTTTTGATTTGCATATTTATTTTCTTAACCTTTTATTTGGGAAATTTATTTAGTATGCTTAATATTTGTTAGAAGTAGGGCACGATTTTCCAAAAAAACAACTGGTTTTCAAAATATCTCGTTTTCGCAACTGTTTAAGAGTAAGCTTCCGCAACAAGTAAGGTTTTAAAGGAATTAACGTTTCACAAGTTTTAAAATGGCCAGAGGTTTTGAGCTGTGAGAAGGGTTTTCAATGAGAACATGGTTTTCGAAAAACACTTCAATGTGACATGCCAGATTCGAGGCTAACTTCTAAGCCCGGTTTGGGGTGTTACAATATGCACTACCAAATCTGGATATGGTTCAAGGGAGCATAATGAAGCCAGCTATCACAGCCAATAATTTCGAGATTAAGCCAACTATAATCCAGATGATCCAGAAGAACTTGCAGTTTCGTAAAACAATGACAGATGATCCAAGTCAGCATTTAAAAGAGTTCCTCCATCTTTGTGATACATTCAAATACAATGGGGTCACTGATGACGCTATTCATGTTTGGTTTTTCTCCTTTTTCATTATTCAATAATGCCTTTTCTTGGCTAAATTCGCAGGCATCAAGTCAATCATGACATGGGATGAACTCGTAGGAAAATTCCTACAAAAGTTCTTTCCCATTAGTAAAACTGTCCAATTAAGAAAAGAAATTCAAGCAGACAGAAGGAGAAAGCCTTTACGAAGCATAGAAGTGTTTCAAGATACTGATTCAGAAGTACCTACACCATGGATTACCTGAGTGGTTACGACAGTAAACTTTTTATAATCGGTTGGATTTGCATTCAAGGTTAGGATTAGATAGAGCAATAGTAGGAGCCTTGATGAATAGAACGTATGAGGATGCATATGAATTAATAGAGAGTATGGTAGTGAACTCCTATCAGTGGAAAACCGAACATCATACATGTGGCCAAAGACCATCTATAATGAAGGTTGTCTAGGAAGATGGTAGATACCAGCAATTACTAGAAAGAATCAATCGAATAGAGGCTAAAAAGGTGCACTAGATATCTATGGAGGAGACAAACCGCTCTTCCACTATATTAATAATCCTACCGAGGATGTGAACTACATCAGAAATAGTGATGGAAATCCCTATTCAAATACATAAAATCCTGGATGGAGTGATCACCCAAACCTTAGAAGGGAGGAAACCAAGCAGGAGGTAATAGCTCGAATCAAGTTAAAAACACTAACTATCAACCTCCTTATTTGCAGAAACCTCAGAATAGGGCCAACCCAAGTGACCATACTATATGTGGTCACGTCTAGATAAAATTGAGGAGGATGCAATCAATGAAGATAGACGTGAAGTAGGTGCAATTTGAGTACACCAACTCAACAAGAACATTAACTAAACTTGAAGATCAAATGAGCCAATTGACGAGCATGATGGGTGACATCAAAAGAAAAATTAGCATAGGTATTCTAGCAATACAGAAAATAATCCTCACAGGTAAGGTATAGAGCACGTGAAAGCAATAGCGCTCTGATCGGGCTAAGTACTGAATAGACTAGAATACCCAAGTTAGAAGGTAACTATGGAGAATACCGATGAACTTCAGGAAAGACCCCTAGAGGCTGAAGATGAACCAGAGTCAAAGGAGGTAATTGCACCGGCAGTTGAGCCAGGAGAAAAAACAACTAAAGATTCTATTGTTGCAAAGATACCCTTCCCTTCAAGACTAGAAGAAAAGCAAAAGTGAGATGAGGATGAATTTGTAAGTTTCCTAAACTTGTTCAAAACATTAAAAGTTAACTAGCCTTTAATTGAATTAATTGAGAAAGTTCCTGAATATGCCAAGTTTTTAAAAGAAATTATGTCTAGTCGTATGAAGATTAAGGCAGGCAAACCGACTAATTTAAGCTTTTTCTGTAGTGCGATTATCTAAAGACAGGTTCCCCAAAAATTGAAAGACTCCAGAAGTTTTACTATTCCCATAGAGATAGGGAGTATTTATTTTAGTAGAGCTCTATGTGACCTAGGAGCTAGTATTAAATTAATGCCTCTATCTATTTTTGTAAAAATTGGATTAGGGGATCTCAAAAACACCCAAATAACAATACAGTTGGCTACAGATCCTCAGTACATCCAAAAGGAGTACTAGAAGATGTGTTAGTCAAAGTACACAACTTTATCATCCCAGTAGACTTTGTGGTTCTATATTTTGAAGAAGATTGAGAGATGCCAATCCTGTTAGGAATACGTTTCTTACCCACCTCAAGGTCCACTATTGACTTAGAGAAAAATGAATTAACCATGAAAATCAATGATGAGACTAAAAATTTTAAGTGTTGTCAGCAACTAAACGAGGAAAGTAGAAGGGAGTCAGGAGAGCACTATAATAAATTATCTATTTCTGATAATCCCAAATCAAGGGACGAACTTCCTTTAATGCATGCAGGTCAAAAAATAGGTTTAACAAAAGGGATAAGCAGGTAAAGGTGGAGTGGCATGATGGACGATGGAATTCAATAGTAAAACTTGAACTTTTTAAACTAATATTTAAACTTTTTGTAAATTATTGTATAATTAACTAACCTTTTAGTTTAGGTTTTAAGTTTCATTAATTTTATGTTTTCTAAAAACTGTAACACTCTAGATATTAGAATTGTGGGTGAAAACACAGTCATTACTACAACATGGTAGCCTTGGGTCGCAACACCAAAGGTAGATTCGATGGAATTAAGGAAATCGCTTCGATGCCATGACACGGGCTTTATGTTCCATGACATCGAAGCTAGTTCACCCAAAAATCCAAAAGTCCAAAGTGTGTCGCGACATCAACCCAGATGTCGCGACAATGGTAATCTGACAAGGATGTTGTGACATGGAACCCCTGTGTCACGACATCGCTGTAATTTTCTGCAGGGTTGACTCGACCTATTCACATAACCCGGTGGCTTAAACTTCACTTCACCCAATTTTTAACCCATAAACACCTATTTTATAACCTAAATACATATTATCCCTTTATTTGAACATCTCTTAAATTACTTTAATCTCTCAAAACCTCTTAAATTTCTTAAACCCTAAAACTCACATTTTCCTCTCTTTTTTTAGTTCTTATTTCAATCTTACTCAGTGTAGGAATAGACGAGAACATCACAAGGAACGACGAATAAACAAGCGTGGAGAGGAATCCAACAACTTATACGAGGTTAACGGTTCCTAAGTCAACTTTTACTGCTCCATTGAACTTATAGCTTAATATTTCATTAGTCTGAAAACATTATGCCTTCTAGGAAGGTTTGAAGAACTAATGAACTGGAATCATCAACAATTCCAAACCCCTTTAATTTCTCAAACTCGAATGTTGGAAAAAATTTGTAGAACTTCCATGAAAACCTTCATTCAAGAAAGGGGATTTGATCCGTTGATGATTATTTGCAAGGAAATATGGCCTTTAGTTAGATATCATAGGTGGGAATGTTTCTGGATGATCCCAAAAGACATTGTTGTGGTCTCTGTCATTTAAGAATTTTATACATCTTTATGGGACCAAAAGTCTAGAAATAACAAAGGCAATATGTGGGAAACGGTACTTGTGTGGGGGAAAAAATACGAGTAACCCCTTGAATTATTTGTGATTTTTATAATGCCCCATACTATGAAAAAGATTTTAAAGATGAAACTGATTTAGAATATTTTTGAGACATAGATATAGATAACATTATAAACTTTTTAGCTGAAGGAAGGGGAGAATGGAAACATCGTCCAAGTACCAATATGCCAACCTCCTTTCATCAAGCTATAATGTTTCCTAAAGCTAAAATGTGGATTTAATTTTTATGCACACGAGTTGTTCTTGCTTTGAATGTGTCTAATATTAATACTTTCTAAGCAATTTTGCTTTATGCTATTTTGCAAAAAAAATAGATATGCATCGAGAAATGTATTTACCAAAATATGCATGGATGCATCAGTGGCCAAAAAGTGGGAGTTTTCTTTCCCCACTTACTGACGTCTTTATGCAAAAAAGTTGGTGTTCCAATGGCATCCACAAAACAATCAATGAAGCCATCCCGAAGTATCATCGATGACACTTTTTTTTCATAATACATTGAACTTCGAGCAAAATAGATAAATGAATGGAAGAAATGCCAACAAGAGGCAACAGTAATCTTGCTTTGAATTTTTATGCACACGAGTTGTTCTTGCTTTGAGTGTGTCTAATGTTAATACTTTCTAAGCAATTTCGCTTTATGCTATTTTGCAAAAAAAATAGATATGCATCGGGAAATGTATTTACCAAAATATGCATATATGCATCAGTGGCCAAAAAGTGGGAGATTTCTTTCCCCACTTACTGATGTCTTTATGCAAAAAAGTTGGTGTTCCAATGGCATCCACAAAACAATCAATGAAGCCATCCCGAAGTATCATCGATGACACTTTTTCCTCACAATACATTGAACTTCGAGCAAAATAGATAAATGAATGGAAGAAATGCCAACAAGAAGCGACCGTAATCTCGACTTTGTCTCAAAGGAAAACAACATCAATCACTCAATAGGAAGTTGGAGAGAACATTCATCCAAAGCTCGATTAGATGATGCACTAGATGCAGGAATCGGGTCCAATTTTCAAGAATTTGCACAGCAAAACAATAGTAGGGTACCTAATTATACACCAGACATGTTTGGCCTGACACATCCTGAACAGGAGGAAGAGCCACGTGAAAGTGAAAAGGAGGGGGAGGATGACGAAGAAGGAGATGATGAAATGGATTTTGAGGAGAATGGTTGACCTTCTTTAATTGTGTTTTTAAATATTGTATAAACTTTTGGATGATTTTATTTTATTTTTTTAGGAGTAGAATCGATAGTATTTTATTAGTTGTTTTGTATTTTCTTGTAATTTTCTACGTAGGAACCTTACATGGAAGAGGTGTAACGCCCAGAATTTTGGGTCTAGATGAATTGGGCTTTGGGCTTTGGGTTTCATAAAATTTTTTTAAGTGAGCAAGAAAATGACAAAAGACATGTTGGCTCTAAGGGTTTAAGGAATTTGAAGTGTCTAGGTTTGTTAGAGAAATTCTGGGTTCGAGTTTTGTGGTGGAGGAATTTTAATTTAATTATTAAAAGAATCAGGGTTGGGAGTAGTTGGGCTTTTAAATAAAAAAGGGGAAAATGGCATCAAAAACCTTGTGGAGGAGTGGCTAAGTGATGCCACTTAGGGTTTAGGGAGGTGTCATTAGTGGCTAGTAATGAGTTTCGAGGTTCGAATCCTAGCTTAGTATTTTTTTTAGGAGTTTAATTTTGGCCTTCTAGAAGGTTGGAAGTGGCGTGAAGATGGACTCTAAGGGTAGTGTTCAGAAGAGAAAATTTAGGAAATAGATTGGGGAGTTATCAAGGAGAAAAACGAGGAGATGAGAAGGGGGAAGTAATGGAGCTGAATTGGGAATTGAGGGTCAGGCAATTTGGCTAGAGGCTATAAATATGTGCTGAGTTTGAGATCCTAGGCTAATGCCAAATTCTTCATTTTTTTTTAGTGCCGATTGGCTTTTCCATATTTGCTAGCTGATTCTTTTGCCATTCTTTCTCTCCTCAGATCTCTTTTGATTTA
Organism: Gossypium arboreum; assembly: GCF_025698485.1. NCBI lineage: Eukaryota > Viridiplantae > Streptophyta > Magnoliopsida > Malvales > Malvaceae > Gossypium > Gossypium arboreum. The sequence goes on along the minus strand of NC_069079.1, from coordinate 66,080,650 downwards.
CCTTTTGGGTTAGCTGATTCCTTCTTCTACCCTTCTTCTTTAATTTGTGCCAAATAAACCTTATTCATTATATTAGTTTGAAAGCCAAAAAGTCGAATCTCCCTTGGGCCGATACTCTTTTAGGGTAAGTACCTTATCTCTTTTTTGACTAGTATTGTTAATACTGATTACTCCCCTCCCTCACTCTTTTTAAACAACGTTGGTAGGGAATTAGTATCAGATCTTGGATTTTAGCTCTTTGTCAAATTGCTTCTTAGGTGTTTTGCAGTTTTGGTAAGTATTTCTCTCTTATTGGCTAAGGTTGGCCGAATGGTCTTAAGTGAGATAAGGGGGTGAATTATGTTGGATGCTAGTCCCCTAGTATTTGGCTTTAATGAGTAAGATTAATGTAGATTTAGGGAGTACGTGATCAAGGAAAAGCTATTAGGGATTGGTGTTCAAGATAAGGTTAAGGTAAGGTTTCAGTTTTTGGGTAAAATATGTATTAAGCATACAATTAATTGAAGGGTGATATCGTTTGTAGGTTGGTGACTAAGCGAATCACAGCACACTTGCTTACCAAGTGTGTGCATACTTTGCACACACACAAGTAGATCGGCAAATCCCGAAATGCCGAAAAGCCAAAATGCCAAAAAGCCGAAAGTTTGGCTATGGTAGTCTTGTGAGTGCGCGAACACTCGTAAGGGGGAAACTGATAGGTTATTTGAGGCCCTATGGGTGATTCCATGAACTTGGGCCATTTTTTGGCCAACCGAGCCAGGATGGGCTAAGTGGACCCGATGGGCTATTGGGCCCATAATAGGCGAAATTGGCGACTTGATGTTAAGTGATGGAAATTATATGAAAGCATGTATATGAATGTGATTTGGGCCTAATGCGCCATACGAATGTGCCCTAATGGGCCATATGCATGTATGTAGACTTGTTTAGGCTCTGTAAGGGGTTTCGGGCCTAGTATCTGATAACTATTTAATTGACATAAAACTTAATTAATTAATTGTGACCGTGGACGAGTCATAAAGTTAAGGTGTGGTAATGGGTATATGCATGTCTAGGATTGGATCTAGGGAGAGCTTGGTACTTAAGCGGTCTTAATGACTTACCTCCTCTTCTCTGGAATCCTACCTGGTGTATAGAATTCGTTCATCTTAGCTCACGAGATTTGTTAACGGGCCAAGGTAAGTGAAAACCGTAATAATAGGAAAATTACAGAAATGCGCTTAAGGGCGAAGATGACCAAAATACCTCTCTATGTTGAATGTAGGTTTTATGGGTATGACATGCATATCTATTGCATACATATGATATCCTGCTTAGGTTGCATATGGGTTGGGAAATATGGAACCAAGGAAGTATATGAGGATCGCATGGTTGCTTGACAATCGTGGATCCACCGACGACTTTTAAGCCCAATGTATAAATGAAGGTAGTTCCGCAACCGGGCTACCATAGATGTGTATTGGTTGAGTGGGTCAATATTTATATATCCCCACATGATGTGTATCGGGGGACGGAAATGGTATGTAGCGGATGGATTATTGGGATGCGATTGCACTGCATTGCATTGCATGTTTGTTGTATGGTGAATCTTGAATGATTGTTACTCGTCGAGGGTTGTACACACTGAGTTTGCGAAAACTCACCCCCTCTTTTATTTTATTTTCAAGTGATGCTCAGTAGAAGGTTTGATGTTTGGAGGGACTCTGGGTGACCAGCTAGCAAGACAACTTGGACTTGTTTCTCTTTTAAAAGCATATAAGTTCTTTATTTTATTAAGTACTTTTCAGACCGGAATGTAACAAGGCTTCCTTTTTGTTATTATTTGGATTATTATTTTGTGCATTGTAATTACGAGAAGTTGAACATGGATTTTCTAAACCTTAGTTTTTTTATATACTACGTTTCCGCAACTAAATTTCAAAATGACAGGTTTTCATAAAATCATATGTTGCAAACAGGTATTTGTGATTGAAAAGAGTTTAATAAGTTTATTAAGGTTTCATATTTTTTTCAAAGAAGGGTTTTCAAAGAAAACAAGGTTTTCACTAAAACACTTCATTGTGACACGCCAGATCCGGCCATAATGTTCGGGCCGGGTTTGGGGTGTTACAAGAGGCACAATAATTAGAGCTTTCAATGAACAATGGAGGAAACACCCACCAATAGCCTATGGAATTATCACAATCAATCAGGTAACTTATTTTCTTATCTTTTTGGGGGTTACACATTGAGGACAATATGTTATCTAAAGTGTGGGGGTGACATAGGAAATTTGTTTTAAATTTTTTATGTGTTTCTTTGATTTTTCCTATCATTTGTGTGCTTGAGCTTGTAGAAATACAAGTGGTTGGTGAGGAACATGTACATAGGTTGCTTGTATTTATAGTGAATTTGGCATGAGATAGGTGATTTTAAATTTTTTATTCTTAGAATAGTAAGTTCTATATATTACACAGTAAATGGGCATTAAAGCAATTGAATGTACTAAATGATATAGAGAATACAAGGAAACAACATTCTAGTATGAATGATAAATTGTTGAATTTTTGGTTGTTTTGTTGATTAGAGTTGTGAATATTGAGATACCTAGGGATAACTTAAGGCACTGTTTTTAACCCTGAACTGTTCTGGACTGTGAGGTCGAGAGATAAGTAGTTATTGCCACTCGTTAGTTTAGTGGAAGATCAAGATATCATGCTAGGGTGGCGACTAGTTGATTGAATAGAAACCCAAAATAAGAATTAGTTATGATCACAAAAGCGAGCTAATCACCCATGTGTAGGTTTGATTGAGTTAGAATTCAGTTTTCCAAAGTTCCTTTTATTTTTGTTATTTTTTATTTCTTTATTTACAAAAACCCTAAAATACTTCTTTTATTTTATTGTACTATAATGTATTTAAACTACTAATTACTTTTATTTATGTTTAAATTGACATTAATTTAGTACTCACCTTCCTTCGGTACGATCCTCGAAGTACTTACCTGCTTCATTGTAACTATATTACAACCTGACTTGTATACTTGCGGACACTGCCTCAATTCCATATCTTTTACTTGCGATATTCCTACACTGAATGTTGGAATGTCCGGAGGTGATCAAAGTACAATCCCCTAAACCAATTCCATGGCATGCCAACTGTAACACCCTTAACTCATATCAGTCGTCGAAATAGGGTTATGGAGCATTACCTAATAAACGTAACCTAAAATCATTCATTTCAAAACATTTCAATAAACATAGAATAATCCATTAATATACATATCATCCCTTATTTGAGCCCTCGAGGCCTTAGAATCACTTTAGAAATGATTCGGGACTAAATCGGGAACATTTGAAACATTGAATAAAAAGTTAGAAAAATTCAAACTCCAGGGGTTACACGGTAGTGTGACCAGTCCATGTGACTTACACAGCTGAGACACACGCCAATGTCTCAGGTCGTGTAACACTCAAAATAAGGATATACAACCGTGTCCCAGCCCATGTCTGTGCTCGTGTAACTCTCTGACTTGGTTCACACGGCCAAGCCACACGCCCGTGTGCCAAGCCGTGTAACTCTCAAAATGGCCTCACATTCCTATGTGTCAAGCCGTGTGCTAGGCCGTGTAACCGCCTGACTTGCAACCTTAAACACCTACAGGGGACACATGGCCATGTCGCATGATACACGGCTGAGACACACGCTCGTGTCTTAGGCTATGTGGAGAAGCAATTGGCCAAAATCAAGCCATTTCTTTCACCCATTCAAGCATGTACCTACAAGAAAAATGCACATATAATCAAAGCATCAAAACATACCAAAACATGTATAATAAGATCAATTCAATGGACCAAAAATACATCCAACCAATATGCCAAAAGGCACCTCAATCACAACCAAGCAAATATACTAAAACTTATGCATAATTGACCATAATTATAGCCTATACATCTAGTGCAATATCATCTCGAAGTATACCATAATTAAGACCATATAAAACATAGTAACTTATGTCACCTACAGGCCAAAACAAACCACAAGTGTTTACTTTCAAACCATTCTAACCAAACCAAAAAGACACCTATTTACAATTTTAGTAATGTACCTAACAACTTAGTTTAGTATTTTTCCATAATGTATCATTATAACCTATACAACCACATATACATGCCATGACCCTAGGGACACAAGAACTACCAACATCGAAGGATAGTGTGAGCTGTAGATTTGATCTGTCCAAGCGTCAGCGAAAATGATCTACAAAACAATTCAAAATAATGAATAAGCTTATAGAGCTTAGTAAGAACATAGTATATCATTAAACTTATCAACAATTGAATACAACTCATATTTTACTCGATTCAAGGCTATCGGAGTGTAAATAGGGGCACATTTGTGCTATTCAAGGGTACTGAAGTACAAACAGGGGAAGGTATGTGTAATTCAAGGGTAACAAAGTATAAACAGGGGCACGTATGTGCGATTCAGGGGTACCAAAGTATAACTAGGTGCACGTATGTACAATTTAGGGACCGAAGTACAAATAGGGGCATGTATGTGCAATTTAGGGGTACCAAAGTACAAACATGGGCATGCATTCAGGGGTACTGAAGTACAAACATGGGCACGTATATGCAATTTAGGGGTACCGAAGTACAAACAGGGGATTGTATATGCAATTCAGGGGTTAACTAACTATAAACATTTAATTACATAACTATAATGTAAAATATACAAGTAGAAATTCAATTACGTATTGAAATACTATGAACTTACATTGACAACTAGAGCATAAAAGTATAATCGACCTAATCCATTATTTTTGCCTTTCCTTAGTTTAGATCCGGTTAAGATTTATCTTGATCTAAATAAATAATTATATTCAATTAAGTGTTTCAATCAATCTCAAACATTCAATTCAATCCATAATCCACATTTATACATAATTAGAAATTTGCCTCTAACATTTTAGCTTTTCACAATTTAGTCCTTAAACTCATAAATTGAAATCTAAACGTTTTCATCCCTAACTCATGCTAGCTGAATTTATTATGAACCCATATCAACTCATACAAATCACCATTTAACAATTTAACCATGATATTTTACTACTTTTACAAATAAATCCCTAAATGACATTTTCATCGAAAATCACTTTACAAAACTTGTTTATTTAACAACAAGAACTCATAATCTTTCATTAAACTTCAAAAACCATACAAACATGTTCATGGAAAAGCCCTAATCCTTCAAAAATTTTTCAAATTAGTCCTTGGCCTAGATAGATTAAGATACAACCACCCCGAAAACATAAAAATCATTAAAAAGGGGACAAAATCACACTTACATGCAAGAGAGAGCTAGTCGAATGTTCAAGGTGCAACAATGGAGGGTTTTTTTCCTATTTTCAGTGGAGCATTTCACTAAAGAAGATGATATCTTCATTTTAGGCTAGTTTACATTTATTTATTTATTGAATTACTTTATTAACCTTTAGTTAAAACTACATTTGTGACAGCCCAAAATTGACCCTAGTCGGGAAGTGGTTTCGGGACCGCTAAACCGAGTCACCGAAATGTTTGAACGTAATATTTATTGTCTAGAATATGTAATTATGAATGTGTGAAAATTTCAAGCTTCGATTTAGTCGATTGCATGTGAATTCAGTTAGTAGGACTTGTGTGACACTTTTGAAAAGTGATAGGCTAATCTATAAGGACCTAATAGTGCATGTAGTCAAAAGGGAGGACTTGCATGTCAAATTTCCCCCCCAAGTGCTAGTGGCCGGCCATGACAAGGAGTGATGGGCAAAAACATGTCATAAAACATGTTGGGACAATGGTGTATGTAAGAAAAAAATAAAATAATGAGCATGGGAATTGAATAATGAAAGGGAAGAAAAAAAAAAAAAGAGAATGGTGAGTGTCCCCCCCATTACCGTGAGTTGAAGAAAAGAAAAGAAAAAAATTTGTTCATCCTTTTCATTCTCTCTTGACCGAAAATTCTAAGGAAGAAGAGGGAGTTCTTGCTTCATGCTTGGTTTGGAAGAGGATTAGGAGGAGGTTTGGCCATACTTGTGTCTAGATTAAGGTATGTTTGAGTTTGTGCCATGAGATTCATGCATGTTTTTAGTTGCTAGCTTGATGTTATTATTAGCCCATGGTTCAAATCTTTGCTATGTCATGGGGATGATATTCGGCCCAGGTGGATGTTGTGTTAATGCCATTGCATGCTAAATATGAAGCTTGATAATGATACATGTGATGGTGGGTTGAGGACTCTTGGATTTTCTTTTAGCATTTTTGAGTGAGACATTAAGTTCTTTGTTTAACCATGACCAAAATTGAAACAGTATGGTGTTGGGGTGTATTCGCCATGGTATATCCATAAGTATGATTTATGCATATTGCATGGTAGGTAAGATTTGAGCTTTGGATATATGTTTATATTTGGATATAAGCAACTTGAGATTCGCCCTTGCACTGTATGTACATATGTTTGCACATGATGTATTGGTATGACATATATACTATCTCAAGGTATATATTTACTTATGATGATGTTTCGTTATGAAGTAAATGATAGATGTGTATTGAACTACAATATGTAATGCATTAGTTAGTAAAATGTATGCCGTTCATGTGTGGTATTAAACATGTAATTGGCCTCAACATCAACATGCATAATCGGCCACATGAAAGAGTACATAGGTTGATGTGTTGTTCGCCATAAGTAAGCATGTTGAAGGCTTTATCTCGACCTAGAAAATTCGCTAAGGAGAGTACTAACTAATGTGTTGAGTTTGATGCATGATTTCACGTGTATGTGACTTTAATGTCTAATGTATAAGTGTGGGCTAAGTGCCTTGTGTTCCTCTTTTCGATGCTCAAATGATTAAATCGATTTATTTATTTAATTAAGCTCAAGAGCAAAGGGATCCAAATCCGATAAAGGGAAGGAAAAAGTGATCGAATAACCGTTTAAATCGCCGACCACGTCCCGAGGTAAGTCTTCGAGTAATGATCCTACTTGTATTATATTGAAATGATTTGTCATATTATGGCGGATAGCCAATGTGCGTAGGGACTACGTTGTAAAGTTGATTGAAATCATGCTCTTTGTGTGTGGCTATTGAGCCGAAATTGGAAAGGTTTGATAAATGTTTTGTGTTTGAGCCTTAGTAACGAAAATGAAATATGGATGTGTCGTGATTATTGATATATGTGTGTGAGCAATTGAATGATACCGGGCTAAGCCCAAGGCATTTATGCTAGTGATTATATCCGGTTAAGACCAAGGCATTTGTGCGAAGTTGCTATATCCGGTTAAGACCAAGGCATTTGTGCGAGTTGTTATATCCTGCTAAGACCAAGGCATTTGTGCGAAGTTGCTATACCCGGTTAAGACCAAGGCAATTGTGCTTGTGGTTATATCCGCTAAATTCAAGAAACTTGGTTTGAAGGTGAGCGTTTTGTGCTGCAATAAATTCAATCAATACGCTCGAAAAACCCAAACGATAAGGTATGTTTGCATGTGCATCGGAAAAGTCGATTCGTTTGAAATAGTATTCGTTCAATCGACTAACGAACTTTCGGCTCTTAGATAGGTTGATACCTTGTGTGTGTATATGTTGATGAAGTGTGAAGTAAGTATGATTATGAGAATGTCTATTAATAAAGTGATTCATTTAGCTATGTGAATGTAATACTATAGTCAAAGCTGATTTCATTACTTGAGACTTACTAAGCATTAAAATGCTTACCCTTTGCTTTGACTCTCTGTTTTATAGATTTTGCTTGTTAGCTATCGGATTCGGGATCATCGAAGTCGAAGTCATCCACACTATCAAAGCCCCCTTTTGGTACAAATTTTGGTTGAGCTTTGAAATGGCATGTATAGGACTACTCTTTCGTTTGTTGGTCATAGACCCCTTTGATTTTGTATAAATTTGGATAGCTATGCGAAAATGGCTTATATACACTTTGGCATGGTATCATAATCATTTAGTATGTTGTCATTAAGAGGTATGGAAATGTTTGGAAACGATTAGCCATTGGAATGGTTAATCATGATCATTCTTTGTGCCATGTATGCAAAAAGGGCTAATTGAATCATGGAAATTATGAAATAGGTAAAGTCTACCTCAAAGGCAGATGCTAACAGCAGCAGTCATGTGGATGTGAAAAATCACTAAAAACAGTAGGGATGGAATTAAATAATGAATAAATTATTTAAATGAACCTTGATGAATCTACTTTCATATGGAAGAAACGAAACGGTCATATGAGTTATATGTTAAGAGATATTAAAGTTCTCGTGAAACAGGGCCAGAACGGTTTCTGGATCCCCTGTTCCGACTTTGGAAATTCATTTTAAATTAACCAGAGATAATTATGAGTCATACCATATATGTATAAATTTCTCTTTGAGTCTAGTTTCTATAGAAACAAATGGAATCAGTATTGAAGCCCTGTACAGGGAGATATCCAGGTCGTAATGCGCGAAGGTCAGTGTAGTCGATCCCCGTAAAAGGGGAGACTTTAACTAATAAACTGTACTAATTGGCCCGACCAAAAATTCTAGAAAAAAACATGTAGATTGACATATGAGTCTAATTTCAGGGAAAATTTACAAAACTGATTTTCGATCTTTGAAACTCAAGATATGATTTTTAAGGCGATAGTGACACAGTAACCAGCTTGTCTGGAAAATTTTAAATGGACTGTGAAAATAATTAGGTCTGTGTGCACCTTGTGTTCGACTTCGGTAACGGACTCGGGTACGGGGTGTTACAATTTTATTGGTATCAGAGCCAGGTTTAGTCGATTCTAGGACTACCGTAATGCGTTTGGGTCTAGCTATAGATGCCATTTTATGTGATTTTTTGATAGTGTGGAGATTTCTGACAATTGCAAATGTGTTTATTTATAGTAATGGATCCTGATCCCAACCGAGCGATAGCTGATGATGTGGAGAGTGTGGCGCTGCTCCCAGACAAGGGACAGCGCGGCGGACTCTCAACCTATTGCTAGCAATCCGAATGATGAGGCTAGGCAAGCATTTTATAGCGTGATGAATGATTGGTTCAACCAATACATTCGAACTAATACTACTGCTCCACAACCTCCATTCCCGACTAATACAACCCCAAGACCTACAATACCTCCTAGAATCGACCAAAAGGTCAAATAAGCCCCAGTTGATGAATCCGAAAACATGGGGCTACCGAATTTAAAGCTACGGATAGCGATGATGCCGAGCAAGCTGAATTTTGGTTGGACAACACTATCCGGTACTCGATGAGCTATCTTGTACACCAAGAATGCCTAAAGTGTACTATCTCCTTGCTACGCGATTCGCTTACTATTGGTGGAGTACTCGACTTCACAGTGCCTCGAGAGCAAGTAACTTGGGAATTCTTCCAAACTGAGTTTCGAAAGAAGTACATCACGAGGTTCATTGACCAAAACGGAAGGAATTTCTTGAACTCAAACAAGGTTCTATGTCTTCATCGACTATGAACGAAAATTTGTGAGGCTTAGCCAGACGCAGCGAGAATGTATTTCTTGAAGCGGTGATGTGTAAACGCTCAAGATGGGCTGAATGATGATATAAAGCTGTATGTTGGCATTTTGGAAATCGAGAATTTGTGGCACTTGTCGAGCGAGCTTGCAAAGCCGAGGAGCTCAAGATGGAGAAAAGAAAAGTGAGAAGGAGCAAAGGAGTTTCAGAAGAGGTCTTCGGAAAGCCCTTCCCACACCATCAAAAAATTTAGAGATGGCTTAGGCCGGTCTAGAGACACTTCGGGCTTTTCTAGACGAGATCACGATCGACCCCCTGTGAGCACACGAGTCACTTCGATCGCCAGTGTTGGAAATGATCGTCGAGACAGAACGGAATGTTGATATTGTGGTAAATGGCACTCGGGGAGTTGTAGATTCCATGACCGCTCCTGTTACAAGTGCGGGTCAGCCGACCACTTTATCAAAGATTGCCCGAGACTGTCTGAACAGAACGAAAATCAGAGTGGGAAACCTGGTGTTGCCACTGCTCGAGGTAGACCGTCTAGAAACACGGGCAACCCTAGTGGCGGTCAGAGAGGATCTAGAGATGCTACAACCAGATCTGAGGCTTGTGCGCCTGCTAGAGCTTATGCTATACGTGCCCGCGAGGATGCTTCTTTGCCAGATGTTATTATCGGTACTTTCACTCTCTTTGATACTAATGTGATTGCTTTGATTGACCCTGGTTCCACTCATTCTTATATATGCGAAACCTTAGCATCCAGTAATACTTTACGTATTGAGTCTACTGAGTTCGTAATTCGGGTGTCAAATCCCTTGGGTCATTACGTGCTTGTTGACAAAGTGTGTAAGAAATGCCCCCTAGCAATTCGAGGATCCTGTTTTCCGGCGGACTTGATGCTTTTGCCGTTCGACGAATTTGATGTTATCCTCGGTTTAGATTGGTTGACCGTGCATGATGCGGTTGTGAATTACAAAGGCAAGACTATTGATTTGAGATGCACAAATAACGAGATAATCCGAGTTGAGTCTACGGACTTCAAGGGGTTGCCAGTTGTAATATCAGCAATGTTGGCCCAGAAATATGTGAGAAAGGGGTGCGAAGCATACCTTGCATATGTACTTGATGACAAGGAATTGGGAAAGAAACCCGAATCTGTGCCGGTGGTTTGTGAATACCCGGATGTTTTTCCCGAAGAATTACCGGGTCTACCACCTGTTCGGGAAGTAGAGTTTGGTATTGAGCTTGTACCTGGGACTACGCCAATTTCAATAGCTCCGTATCGTATGGCACCAATGGAGTTAAAAGAGTTGAAAGCTCAGTTGCAAGAACTGACGGATAGAGGTTTTGCACGACCAAGTTTCTCACCTTGGGGTGCACCAGTATTGTTTGTGAAAAAGAAGGACGGAACTATGAGGTTGTGCATTGACTATCGTCAGCTGAATAAAGTGACGATAAAGAATAAATATCTGTTACCGCATATTGATGATTTGTTTGATCAACTAAGGGGAGCCTCAGTGTTTTCAAAGATAGATTTGAGATCGGGTTATTATCAGTTGCAGATTCGAGATTTGGACATACCCAAAACTGTTTTCAGAACGAGGTACGGTCACTACGAGTTCTTAGTGATGCCGTTCGGGCTCACTAATGCCCCTGCGATATTTATGGATTTGATGAATCGGATCTTGAGACGATGATTTGGACCGGTTCGTAGTTGTGTTCATTGACGACATCTTGGTCTATTCAAGAGATGAGACCGAACATGCTGAACACCTGAGATTAGTGTTGCAAATTTTACGGGATAAGCAGTTATATGCTAAGTTCAGCAAGTGTGAGTTCTGGTTAAGAGAGGTTAGCTTCTTGGGTCATGTGGTATCTGATCGGTAATCGAGTCAACCCGAGCAAAATTTCAGCCATACTTAACTGGAAGCCTCAGAAATATTACCGAGGTTCGAGCTTTTTGGGACTTGCTTTACTACCGACGGTTTGTAAACGGATTCTCGTGATAGCCACACCCATGACGGCTACTTCAAAAGATGTTAAGTTCGAATGGACGGAAAAATGTCGAAAAAGTTTTGATCAACTGAAAACTTATTTGACGGAAGCTCCAATTTTAATGCAAATTAATCGGGCAAAGAGTTTGTCATCTATAGTGACGCCTCCCTACTTGGGTTAGGTTGCGTATTGATGCAAGAAGGTCGAGTTGTAGCCTATGCGTCGAGACAATTAAAGCCACATGAGAAAAATTATCCGACCCATGATCTCGAATTAGCTGCCATCGTATTCGCCTTGAAAATATGGCGACATTACTTATTTGGTGAGAAGTGCCATGTATTTTCGGATCACAAAAGTCTCAAATATTTGATGACTCAAAGAGACTTGAATCTACGACAAAGGCGTTGGCTTGAGTTGTTGAAAGATTATGAGCTAGTCATTGATTATCACCCGGGAAAGGTTAATGTGGTTGCGGACGCCTTAAGCCGAAAATCACTGTTTGCTTTACGAGCGATGAATGTACACTTGTCTATTCTACCCGACAATGTGTTAATAGCCGAATTAAAGGCCAAACCATTATTGACTCATCAAATTTGTGAAGCTCAGAAAGTTGACGATGAGTTGGTTGCAAAACGGGCTGAGTGTGTTCCAAACAAGGAATCGGAGTTTCAAATTGATGATGATGATTGTTTGAGGTTCAGAAGTCGTCTGTGTGTTCCAAGGAATTCGGAACTCATTTCGATGATTCTGAACGAAGCCCATTGTAGCCGAATGTCAATTCACCCGGGGAGTACGAAGATGTACAACGATTTGAAACGTCGGTTTTGGTGGCATGGTATGAAACGAGACATCTCCGACTTTGTTTTGAGATGTTTAATATGTCAACAAGTGAAAGCGGAACATCAAGTGCCTTCAGGGTTACTTCAGCCGATCACGATACCCGAGTGGAAATGGGATCGAGTCACAATGGACTTTGTGTCCGGACTGCCATTGTCAGCAAGTAAGAAGGATGTGATTTGGGTTGTTGTTGATAGACTGACTAAGTCGGCTCACTTTATCCCCGTACGCGCGGATTTTTCAATGGATAAACTAGCTGAATTGTATGTTTCTCAGATTGTGAGATTACACGGGGTACCTATTTCTATCGTGTCGGATAGAGATCCGAGATTCACCTCACGATTTTGGAAGAAATTGCAAGAAGCTTTGGGTACCAAGTTGCATTTCAAGACCGCCTTTCACCCCAAACCGATGGTCAATCCGAGCGGATAATTCGAGATACTTGAGGATATGTTGAGATGTTGCATCCTCGAGTTCGATGGTTCATGGAACGGTATTTACCTTTGATTGAATTCGCCACAACAATAGTTTTCAATCAAGTATTAAGATGGCGCCTTACGAGGCCTTGTATGGGCGTAAATGCCGTACACCATTGTTTTGGACCGAGCTCGGTGAAAGCAAAATTTTCGGGGTGGATTTGATTAAAGATGCTGAATGAAGTAAAAGTAATCCGTGAAAGTCCAAGGCGCCACAGATCGCCAGAAGTCGTACACGGATCTGAAACGAAAAGACATTGAGTATCAGGTAGGAGACAAAGTGTTTCTTAAAGTTTCACCTTGGAAAAAGATACTCAGATTTGGGCGTAAGGGCAAATTGAGTCCGAGGTTCATCGGGCATATGAAATATCCGAACGAGTCGGTCCAGTTGTGTATCGATTGATTTTGCCCCCTAAACTTGAAAAGATTCACAACGTCTTTCATGTTTCGATGCTTCGACGCTATAGATCTGATCCATCGCACATAATTAGTCCATCAGAGGTCGAAATTCAAGCCGATATGAGTTATGAAGAAGAACCGATTCGTATCCTAGCACGTGAAGTGAAAGAGTTGCGAAACAAAAGGGTTCCGCTAGTGAAAGTGTTATGGCTCAAGCACGGGATGGAAGAAGCTACTTGGGAACCCGAGAACTCTATGAAAGAGCGTTACCCAAACCTATTTACCGGTAAGATTTTCGGGGACGAAAATTTCTTAAGTGGGGGAGAGTTGTGACAGCCCAAAATTGACCCTAGTCGGGAAGTGGTTTCGGGACCACTAAACCAAGTCACCGAAATGTTTGAACGTAATATTTATTGTCTAGAATATGTAATTATGAATGTGTGAAAATTTCAAGCTTCGATTTAGTCGATTGCATGTGAATTCAGTTAGTAGGACTTGTGTGACACTTTTGAAAAGTGATAGGCTAATCTATAAGGACCTAATAGTGCATGTAGTCAAAAGGGAGGACTTTAATGTCAAATTTCCCCCCCCCCAAGTGCTAGTGGCTGGCCATGACAAGGAGTGATGGGCAAAAACATGTCATAAAACATGTTGGGACAATGGTGTATGTAAGAAAAAAATAAAATAATGAGCATGGGAATTGAATAATGAAAGGGAAGAAAAAAAAAAAAGAGAATGGTGAGTGTCCCCCCCTGTGACATCCCTAAAGTGACCCTAGTCGGAAAGCGGTTTCGGGACCGCTAAACCGAGTCACTAAATCATTTGAGTATGATAGTTACTGTCTAAATATGTGAAAATGCATGTGTGAATTTTTAATTCTTTGATTTAGTTAATTTGAATGTGAATTGAAAGAAAAGGGACTCATGTGAAAGGATTCAATTATATGTGGCTAATTTTAAGAGGTTAATAAAGAAATGAAGTAAAATAAATGGAGTTGCATGTCAAATAATCCATTTGACAAGGATAGTGGCCGGCCATGACAAAATTATGGGCAAGGAAACATGTTTCCAACATGTTATGTTAGTGGGGTATGTAGAAAACAATAGAATAAAAGCTAGTAATAAAGAAAGGGAAAAAAAAAAAGGAAAATGATGATAGCAAAAAAAAGTGTGTGGATGCCTCCCCCATTTGCCGTGAAGTGAACAAAGAAACAGAAAAAAAAAATGTTCATCTTTGAACATGCTTGGCCGAATTGAAGAAGAAAGCAAGAGAAGGTTTGGTCACCCTTGAGCTTGAATTAAGGTAAGTGAGTTCATGTTGGTTCTTGAAAGGTTAGCATACTTTAAGCTAGCTACTAAAATTTCCTACTTAGCCATGTCAAAATCTTGGTTGTGTGGTAATATTGGGTAATCGACCATGGAAGAAATTGAGGAAAAAGGATTGTTGTCTTTGTGTTGTAATGAGTATTTGTGGATGGGTGAAGTTTGAGTTAGTTAAGTGTTCATGTAGATGGTTTGGGTGATAGGAAAAAAATCGGCTTGTGTGTGTATGGATAGTTGCCGAATGTGTGTATAGTCAAAGAAGAAATCCTTAAAGTGTCTAGTTAATTGATGTTAGGTAAATGGTGTGTGTAAATTATTTAAAATAAAATAATTGTATGAGTATTAAGGATGGTACATGAATTCGCCTTAGAAGAAATTTTAGTATAATATGCTTGGATGTTAATAGGTTATTGCTTTAATGACCGGTGTGTCAAGGATAATGCATGGACTAATTGATTAATATGTGTTAAGGAAGGTGAATAAATGTTTATTTGATAAGCTATATATATATTCGCTATGAAGGCTGAAGGTTAAGTCATAGAGATTTTGGTGATATTCATATTCGGTCATAAGGGTTATATGTGTAACTTGGCTATGTGGGTTACGAGTTAAGGTAAATTGCTTATTTGATATGGGTATTCGCCATAAGCTAGCATGATGGGACTTTAATAAGATAAATTTGTTTGAATTAAGCCCAAGAGCTTAGAGGATCGAAGTTGGACAAGGGGAAAGAAAAAGTAATTGAATAGCCGTTGAAGACATTCGACAACATCCGAGGTAAGTCATTAAGCATATATTTGGTATTGATTTAAATGATCATAATATATATGCAATTGTGTTTAATGAAATGATGTGTAAATGGAAATGTATGTGTATGGAATGATGCCATCGTTGAATGTATAAAGGTGGTAAATTGCATAAAGTATTGGTCTCGGCACTAAGTGTGCGGGTATAAATGGACACGGTGACAAGATTGGCACTAAGTGTGCGGGTATAAATGGACACGGTGACAAGATTGGCACTACGTGTGCGGGTTTAAAATTGTACAGCACTAAGTGTGCGAATTTGATTATATAGCACTATGTGTGCGAGTTGATTTTATAGCACTAAGTGTGCAGATTCACTATATGCTCTTGCATTACAATTGGCACTGAGTGTGCGACATTATCGAGTTAATCCCGGACAGCGGATCGGGTAAGTACCTTGAGCTCATGACGAATAGGCAATATGTTCATGCTCGGGGTTGAGCTTGGTAAGCTTTAAATCTATGTGATGATTGCAATTGTGTGATTGTGGTGAAAATGAGTTAGTGTGTGAAAATGCCTCAAATATCTTATTGTGTAGAATATGAAATGTGGATGTATGACTTGGTATGAGATTGAACCGAAAGGTCCGAGGAATTATGGTATAGTTTCGGTATGGATGAGTACCTAGCCTCGTTTATTGTTTCATGTTGTGATAACTTTATTAATGGATGGTGGTTGAATGCTTATGACTTACTGAGTTATAAACTCACTCGGTGTTTTCTTGTCACCCCTTTTAGGTCTCTTGGACTCGTATTGTTTGCGTGCTCGGAACCGTCATTGATTTGTGTCATGTATGATGGATGATTAGTAAGGTCAAGGAAAGATTCATGAAATTGGCATAGTCTACTGCAGTAACTGTTGCAGACAGCAGCAGTGATATGAGATTGAAAAATCACTAAAAATAGTAGAAGTAGAATTAAATAGTGAATAAATTATGAAATTGAACCTTGATGAATCTACTTTCATATGGATGAAACGAAACGACCATATGAGTAGTATACTGAGAGATATTAAAGTTCTCGTGAGACAGGGCCAGAACGGTTTCTGGATCCCCTGTCTCGATTTTTGAAAATTTACTATAAATTATCCAGAAATAATTAGAAGTCATGCCTTATATGTGAAGATTCCATTTTGAGTCTAGTTTCATTAGAAACAAACGGCACCAGTATTAAAGCCCTGTACAGAGAGATATTCAAGTTGTAACACGCGAAGGTCAGTGTAGTCGACCCCTGTAACATGGGTGACTTTAACTAATAAACTGTACCAATTGGCCTGACCAAAAATTCTAGAAATAAATTCATGGATGGATATATGAGTATAGTTTCAGGGAAAATTTACAGAATTGGTTTTCGAGTTCTGGAACTCGAGATATGATTTTAAGGTAACAGTGATGCAGTTAGCTAGCCTGCTGAAACAAAATTTCATAATTTCCAAGAGGAAATAAGGAAGTAAGCCAGTAACACCTCGTGGTCGAATCCGTGACGGTCACGGGTTTGGGGTGTTACATTTAATTGGTATCGAGCTATGGTTTAGTGGGTTCTAGGACTACCATAGCGTGTGAGTCTAGCTATACATGCCAAATTGTTAGTGCTTAATAATGTGATGACTTCTGACGGTTGAAATTTTTGTTTTGATTAGCAATGGAACCCGGTAGAGAGACCCTTGGCGGATGACGTTGAAAGTGTAGCGGCTGCTCCGCGCAAGGGACACCGCCCGTTGAGCCTCAGTCATCCGCGAATAATCAAAATGAAGGGGCGAAACAAGCCTTCTTCACCATGATGAATGAGTGGGTCGCGCAATATGCCCGAACATCCCTAATTTGACCCTAGTCGGAAAGTGGTTTCGGGACCACTAAACCGAGTCTTATAAGTAATTAAAAGTTATATTCTATATTTATGATGTTAGTAAATGCATGTGTGAAAGTTTCATGCATTAATTTGATCATTTCTATGTGAATTTATTAAAATGGACTTGTATGAAACATTGTTGAAAGGTGATAGGCTAATCTTACAATGGTCTAATAGTACATGCATGCAAAAGAGTGGTTTTGCATGTCAATTTGCCCAAAAAAAGGGAAGAGTGGCCGGCCATGACAAGAATATGGGCAAGGGAACATGTTTCCAACATGTTTAGTTAGTGGATCATGTAGAAAAAATTATGAAATTGAACCTTGATGAATCTATTTTCATATGGATGAAACAAAACGACCATATGAGGCGTATTTTAAGAGATATTCGAGATTTCGTGAGACGGGGCCAGAACGGTTTCTGGGTCCCCTGTCGTGACTTTGAAAATTTACTATAAATTATCTAGAAAGAATTAGAAGTCATGCCTTATATGTGCAGATTCCATTTTGAGTCTAGTTTCATTAGAAACAAACGGCACCAGTATTAAAGCCCTGTACAGAGAGATATTCAAGTTGTAACGTGCGAAGGTCAGTGTAGTCGACCCCTGTAACATGGGTGACTTTAACTAATAAACTGTACCAATTGGCCTGACCAAAAATTCTAGAAATAAATCCATGGATGAATATATGGGTCTAAATTCAGGAAAAATTTACGGAATCAGTTTCTGAGTTTTGAAACTCGAGATATGATTTTTAAGGCGACAGTGACGCAGTTTTCCAGCCTGTCCGAAATGCCAAATTGGTCGGTACTTTAAGAGGATTTGTCTCGTTAACCACTCGTGTCCGACACGGCGATGGTCTCGTGTTCGGGTGTTACAATTTTATTGGTATCGAGCTATGGTTTAGTCGGTTCTAGGACTACCATAGCGCGTGTGAGTGTAGCTATACATGCCAAATTGTTAGTGCTTAATAATGTGATGACTTCGACGGTTGAAATTTTTGTTTTGATTAGCAATGGAACCCGGATAGAGAGACCCTTGGCGGATGATGTTGAAAGTGTAGCGGCTGCTCCGCGCAAGGGACACCGCTGTTGAGCCTCGGTCATCCGCGAATAATCAAAATGAAGGGCAAAACAAGCCTTCTTCACCATGATGAATGAGTGGGTCGCGAATATGCCCGAACCAACCCGGCTGTCCAACCATTCCCGAATTTAAATACTCCGCCCCAAGAGTCCGCAATGCCTCCAATTCTCGATCCCGTGAGGCTAAGCAAACCACCAGACTTGATTAGGAAGCGGGGCCGAGGAGTTCAAGGCCATAGTCACTAATGATGCCGAAAGAGCCAATTCGCTCGATAACACCATTCAGTGTTAGATGAACTGTCATGCACACCGATGAATGTCTTAAGTGTGCTATATCCTTGTTAGAGACTCGACTTACTATTGGTGGAGGACTTTAATTTCCATAGTCCCAAATGAACGAGTTACTTGGGATTTCTTTCAATCCAATTTCAAAGAAATACATTAGTCAACGGTTCATCGATCGAAGTGTAAGGAATTCTTGGAACTCAAGCAAGGCCGGATGATCAGATCTCAATCTGAACATGAGTTCGTAAGACTTAGTCGGTATGCTCGGAGTGTGTAGCTGATGAGGTTGCTATGTGCAAAAGATTTGAAGAAGGATTGAATGAAGACTTAAAGTGCTAGTGGGTATTTTGGAGATAAAGGAGTTCGTAACACTAGTCGAACGAGCCTCGCAAGGCGGAAGAACTCGGAAAGGAAAAGAAGAAGGCTGAATTTGAAGCAAGAGATTATCGTAAAAGATCGGCAAGTAAAGCTCCGCTTCTCAAAGAAAGAATTTCGTGGAGGACACTAATAAGTCGAGGCGATCGCGGAATTTCCATCGAGCCCGACCATTGACGGACTCGAGCTACTTTGGTAGCTAGTGTGGGCAATAATCGTCAAGAGAGACCAATGCCCCCAATGTGGAAGGCGACACCTAGGTGAATGTTGGGGTAAGTCTGTTAATAGGGCCTCATTATGGATACGGTTCAAGGACCACTTCATTAGAGATTGCACGGAGCTAGATGAGAAGAATAAGATGCAAGGTGCAAGACCTAGTGGAACAACGGCTAGAGGTAGGCCCCGAGAATTTCGGAGGTATGGGTGGTAATCGAGAGGAGCCTCGATACTACTGTTCGATCCGAGACCCGTGCTCGCTAGAGCATATGCCATCCGCGCAAGAGAGGAGGCATCCTCTCTGACGTTATCACCGGTACTTTTACTCTCTTTGATACTAGTGTGATTGCATTGATTGACCCCGCTCTACTCATTCATATTTATGTGAAACCTTAGCATCCAAGAAGACTCTACCGTTGAGTCTCTCGAGTTCGTAATTCGAGTGTCAAACCCTTTGGGTCAATACGTATTGTTGATAAAGTGTGCAAGAGATGCCCCTAATAATTCGAGAATCTGTTTTCCTACCGATCGATGCTTCTACCATTCGATGAATTCGATGTTATTCTTGGTATGGATTGGTGACCGTACATGATGCAAAGGTGGATCGCAAAAGGAAAACCATTGATTTGAGGAGTGCAAATAATGAGGTAGTCCGAGTCGAGTCTCATCGATTTAAAAGGAGTGCCGCGATAATATCTTCTATGACCGCTCGGAGGTATGTTAAAAGGGTGTGAAACATACCTTGCGTATGTGTTTGAAAGTAAAGAGACGGAAAGGAAACTCGAATCGGTACAGTGGTTTGTGAGTATTCGATGTTTTTCCGAGGAGTTACCGGATTGCCACCGGTTCGAGAAGTGGAATTCGCATCGGTTGTACCGGTACTACGCCGATCTCAATAGCCTCGTATCGTATGGCATTAACGAAATTAAAGGAATTGAAGGTTCAATTGCAAGAATTGACGGATAGAGGTTTCGCTTGACCGAAGTTTTTCTCCATGGGCGCACCAAGATTGTTTGTGAAGAAGAAGGATGGAACTATGAGATTGTGCATCGACTATCGCCGCTTGAATAAAGTGACGATAAAGAACAAATATCCGCTGCCACGAATTGACGATTTGTTTGATCAATTAAAGGAGCCTCGGTGTTTTCAAAGATAGATTTGAGGTCGGGTACTATCGGTTGAGGGTCCGAGAATCGGACATACCCAAGACCTTTTAGAACGAGGTACGGTCACTATGAATTCTTAGTGATGCCGTTTGGGCTTACTAATGCCCTGCGGTATTTATGGATTTAATGAATAGAATTTTCAGCCATACTTGGATCGGTTCGTAGTTGTATTTATCGATGACATTTTGGTCTATTCGAGATGAAATTGAACATGCTGAACACCTGAGGCTAGTGTTGCAAATCTTACAAGATAAGCAGTTATACGCAAAGTTCAGTAAATGTGAATTTTGGTTGAAAGAGGTTAGCTTTTTGAGGCACGTGGTGTCCGCATCGGGTGTCAGGGTGGACCCGAACAAAATTTCGGCCATAGTCGATTGGAAACCTCCAAGGAATGTTACCGAGGTTAGGAGCTTTTTGGGGCTTGCCGGATACTATCGACGATTTGTGAAAGGTTTTTCGATGATAGCTGCACCGATGACAAAACTACTTCAAAAGATGTTAAGTTCGAGTGGTCGAACGCCACAAGAAAGTTTCGATCGACTAAAACCTGTTTAACCGAGGCCCCAGACTAGTACAGTAGGAGTCCAAGAAAGAGTTTGTCATATACAATGGCGCATCCTTGCTTGGGTTAGGTTGTGTGTTGATGCAAGAAGGTCGAGTTGTGGCTTACGCGTCGAGACAACTAAAGCCGCATGAGAGAAACTATCGACCCATGACCTTGAATTAGCGACCATAGTGTTCGCCTTGAAGATATGGCGGCATTACTTGTTTGGAGAAAGGTGTCACATTTATTCGGACCACAAGAGTCTAAAATATTTGATGACTCGTAGAGATTTAAACCGCGACAAAGACGTTGGCTTGAGTTGTTGAAAGACTATGAACTCATCATTGATTATCACCCGGGAAAGGCCAACGTGGTGGCCGATGCTTTAAGTCGCAAGGCACTGGTTGCTTTGAGAGCGATGGATGCTCATCTATCCATTTCACCCGATGAGGTGCTAGTAGTCGAATTAGAGACCAAACCGTTATTGATTCATCAAGTACTTGAATCTCAGAAGGTCGACGTCGAATTGGTCGCTAAGCGAGCCGAATGTGTTTCGAATGAGGAATCGAAATTTTAGATTGACGACCATGATTGCTTGACGTTCAAGGGTCGATTATGTATTCCAAGGAATTCGAAACTTGTTTCGATGATTTTGAACGAGGCTCACAGTAGTCGAATGTCAATCCACCCGGGTAGTACTAAAATGTACAATGACCTGAAACGCCAATTTTGGTGGCCCGGTATGAAACGAGACATTTCTGAATTTGTTTTAAAGTGTCTGATATGTCAACAAGTGAAAGCGGAACATCAAGTGCCATTGTCAGTGAGTAAGAAGGATGCGATCTGGGTCATTGTTGATAGACTGACCAAGTCTGCTCATTTTATTCCTGTCTGCACGGATTTTTCGCTTGATAAATTGGCAGAATTATACGTCTCCCAAATTATTCGATTGCATGGGGTGCCTATTTCTATCGTGCCGGATAGAGACCCAAGATTTACATCGTGATTTTGGAAGAAATTGCAAGAGGCTTTGGGTACCAAGCTGCATTTTAGCACTGCTTTTCACCCCTAAACCGATGGTCAATCCGAACGGATAATTCAAATACTCGAGGATATGTTGAGATGTTGCATCCTTGAGTTTAGTGGTTCAAGGAACAGTATTTACCTTTGGTTGAATTCGCCACAACAATAGCTTTCAATCAAGTATTAAGATGGCGCCTTACGAGGCTTTATACGGACGTAAATGCCGTACCCACTATTCTGACCGAACTTAGTGAAGGTAAAATCTTCGGTTGATTTGGTTAAGAATGCCGAGCAAAAAGTTCGAGTAATTCGTGAAAGTTTGAAGGTCGCTTGGATCGCCAAAAGTCGTATGCGGATTTGAAAAGGAAAGACATTGAATATCGGGTTGGAGACAAGGTATTTCTCAAAGTCTCACCGGGAAGAAGGTGCTTAGATTTGGCCGTAAGGGAAAATTGAGTCCGAGGTTCATCGGTCCGTATGAAGTATCCGAACGAGTTGGTCCAAAGAGCGCATCGATTAATTTTACCCCGAGCTTGAAAGGATCCACAACGTTTTCCATGTCTCGATGCTTGACGATATAGGTCGATCCATCGCACGTAATCGCTCCGCCCGAGATTGAGATTCACCTAATTTGAGCTATGAAGAGGAACCGGTTCGCATTCGATGCGTGAAGTAAAAGAGTTGCGCAATAAGAAAATCCCATTAGTGAAGGTGTTGTGGCATAAACACGAATTGAAGAAGCCACTTGGGAACTCGAGGACTCTATGAAAGAGCGATACCCAAACCTATTTACTGTAAGATTTTCGGGACGAAAATTTCTTAAGTGGGGAGAGTTGTGACATCCCTAATTTGACCCTAGTCGAAAGTGGTTTCGAGACCACTAAACCGAGTCTTATAAGTAATTAAAAGTTATATTCTATGTTTATGATGTTAGTAAATGCATGTGTGAAAGTTTCATGCATTAATTTGATTATTTCTATGTGAATTTATTAAAATGGACTTGTATGAAACATTGTTGAAAGGTGATAGGCTAATCTTACAATGGTCTAATAGTACATGCATGCAAAAGAGTTGTTTTGCATGTCAATTTGCCCAAAAAAAGGGAAGAGTGGCCGGCCATGACAAGAATATGGGCAAGGGAACATGTTTCCAACATGTTTAGTTAGTGGATCATGTAGAAAAAATAATGAAATGAAAAAAAAAATGAGCATGGATGCCCCCCCTTGTTGCCGTGAGTAGAGGAAAAAGAAAGGAGAAAAATTTGTTCATCCATTCTCAAATCTTGGCCGAAAATACTAAGGGAAAAAGGAAGGATTTTTGCTTCATGCTTGGTTTAGAAGAGAACTAGAAGGAGATTTGGTCATACTTGTGTCAAGATTAAGGTATGTTTGAGGTTGTGTCATGAGATTCATGCATGTTTTAGTTGCTAACTTGATGTTCATGTTAGCCCATGGTTCAAATCCTTGTTATGCCATGGAAATGGTATTTGGCCAAGGTTGATATTGTGTTAAAGCCATTGCATGCTAAATGTGAAGCTTGTTGATGATGCATGTAATGATGGATTGACTACTCTTGAAATTTCTTTTAGCATTCTTGAGTAAGACATGGAGTTTTCTTTGTTTAACCATGACCAAAAATTGAAAGGGATGGTGTGGGATGTATTCGCCATGGCATGCTCATAAGTGCGATTTATGCTTGTTGCATGATAGGTAAAAATTTGTGTTTTGATATATGTGTATATGTGTTTGTACATGATGTTACAAATGGATGTGAAAATATATGCTAGATTGGGAAAATTTGATTAAATGTTCATGAGATGAAATTAGGTGATTAAAAGATGTTAGTTGACATTGTACATATATATATATATTCGGCCATTAAAGTGAGTATGTAGGTAATGTTGAATCAAGTTTTTGGTGCATATTCGGTTAGGGGTATAATCGACCAAATGGGCAATTAGTAAGAATGGTTGCCGAATATACAAGCATACATATGCATGTGTAGTTGAATTATGAATGTTTAGCAAGATGGTTAAACTAGTGATTTATTGATTAAGCTCAAGGAGTTAAAGAAGGAGAATCAAGCAAGGGAAAGACGAAGGTCATCGAGTAGCCGACTTGGAACTATTTTACCCAACACGAGGTAAGTCATTAAGCATATATTTGGTGTTGATTTGAATGATCATAATATATATGCAAATGTGTTTAAATGAGTTGATGTGTAAATGGAAATGTATGTGTATGGAATGATGCCATTGTTGAATGTATAAAGGCAGCAAAATGCATAAGGTATTGGTCTCGGTGCATATTCGGTTAGGTGTATAATCGACCAAATGGGCGATTAGTAAGAATGGTTGCCGAATATACAAGCATACATATGCATGTGTAGTTGAATTATGAATGTTTAGCAAGATGGTTAAACTAGTGATTTATTGATTAAGCTCAAGGAGTTAAAGAAGGAGAATCAAGCAAGGGAAAGACGAAGGTCATCGAGTAGCCGACTTGGAACTATTTTACCCAACACGAGGTAAGTCATTAAGCATATATTTGGTGTTGATTTGAATGATCATAATATATATGCAAATGTGTTTAAATGAGTTGATGTGTAAATGGAAATGTATGTGTATGGAATGATGCCATTGTTGAATGTATAAAGGCAGCAAAATGCATAAAGTATTGGTATCAGAGCTATGGTTTACTCGGTTCTAGGACTACCATAGCGCGTGTGAGTGTAGCTATACATGCCAAATTGTTAGTGCTTAAAAATGTGGATGTATGACTTGGTATGAGATTGAACCGAAAGGTCCGAGGAATTATAGTATAGTTTCGATATGGATGGAGTACCTAGCCTCGTTTATCGTTTCATGTTGTGATAATTTTATTAATGGTTGGTTGATGAATGCTTATGACTTACTGAGTTATAAACTCACTCGGTGTTTTCTTGTCACCCATTTTAATGACTCACTCATATGTATGTGAAACCTTAGCATCCAGTAAGACTCTACCTGTTGAGTCTACTGAGTTCGTAATTCGAGTGTCAAACCCTTTGGGTCAATACGTGCTCGTTGATAAAGTGTGCAAGAGATACCCCTAATAATTCGAGAATCTGTTTTCCTACCGATCTAATGCTTCTACCATTTAATGAATTCGATGTTATTCTTGGTATGGATTGGTGATCGTACATGATGCAGTTGGTGGATCGCAAAAGGAAAACCATTGATTTGAGGAGTGCAAATAATGAGGTAGTCCGAGTCGAGTCTCTCGATTTAAAAGGAGAACCAGCGATAATATCTTCTATGACCGCTCGGAGGTATGTGAAAAGGGTGTGAAACATACCTTGCGTATGTGTTTGAAAGTAAAGAGACGGAAAGGAAACTCGAATCGGTACCAGTGGTTTGTGAGTATTCGGATGTTTTCCCGAGGAGTTACCGGATTGCCACCGGTTCGAGAAGTGGAATTGACATCGGTTGTACGGTACTACGCCGATTTCAATAGCCCCGTGTCGTATGGCATTAACGGAATTAAAGGAATTGAAGGTTCAATTGCAAAATTGACGGATAGAGGTTTCGCTGACCGAAGTTTTTCTCCATGGGGCGACTTTGTATTGTTTGTGAAAAGAAGGACGGAACCATGAGGTTGTGCATCGACTATCGTCAACTCAATAAAGTGACGATAAAGAATAAATATCCATTGCCAAGAATTGACGATTTGTTTGATCAATTAAAGGAGCCTCGGTGTTTTCAAAGATAGATTTGAGGTCGGGTACTATCGGTTGAGGTCCGAGAATCGGACATACCCAAAACCGCTTTTAGAACGAGGTACGGTCACTACGAATTCTTGGTGATGCCGTTTGGGCTTACTAATGCCCTGCGGTATTTATGGATTTAATGAATAGAATTTTCAGCCATACTTGGATCGGTTCGTAGTTGTATTTATCGATGACATTTTGGTCTATTCGAGATGAAACCGAACATGCTTTGAGCACTTGAGGCTAATGTTGCAAATTTTACGAGATAAGCAGCTTATACGCAAAGTTCAAGAAATGTGAATTTTGGTTGAAAGAGGTTAGCTTTTGGGGCACGTGGTGTCCGTGACGGTGTCGTGGTGGACCGAACAAAATTTCGACCATAGTCGATTGGAAACCTCCAAGGAATGTTACCGAGGTTAGGAGTTTTTGGGGCTTGCGGATACTATCGACGATTTGTGAAAGGTTTTTCGATGATAGTTGCACCGATGACAAAACTACTTCAAAAGATGTTAAGTTCGAGTGGTGAACGCTGTCAAGAAAGTTTTGATCGACTAAAAACTCGCTTTAACCGAGGCCTCGGTACTAGTACAACCGAGTCCAAGAAAGAGTTTGTCATATCAAGGACGCATCCTTGCTTGGGTTAGGTTGTGTGTTGATGCAAGAAGGTCGAGTTGTGGCTTACGATCGAGACAACTAAAGCCGCATGAGAGAAACTATCCGACCCATGACCTTGAACTAGCAGCCATAGTGTTCGCCTTGAAGATATGGTGGCATTACTTGTTTGGAGAAAGGTGTCACATTTATTCGGACCACAAGAGTCTAAAATATTTGATGACTCAGAGAGATTTAAACCTGCGACAAAGACGTTGGCTTAAGTTGTTGAAAGACTATGAACTCATCATTGATTATCACCAGGGAAAGGCCAACGTGGTGGCCGATGCTTTAAGTCGCAAGGCACTATTTTCTTTGAGAGCGATGGATGCTCATCTATTCGTTTCACCCGATGAGGTGCTAGTAGTCGAATTAGAGACCAAACCGATGGTCAATCCGAACGGATAATTCAAATACTCGAGGATATGTTGAGATGTTGCATCCTTGAGTTTAGTGGTTCATGGAACAGTAATTACCTTTGATTGAATTCACTTACAACAATAGTTTTCAATCAAGTATTAAGATGGCGCTTCACGAGGCTTTATACGATCGTAAATGCCGTACCCATTATTCGACTAAACTTAGTGAAAGTAAAGTCTTGAGGTTGATTTGATTAAGGATGCCGAGCGAAAGTTCGAGTAATTCGTGAAGGTTTGAAAGTCGCTTGGATCGCCAAAAGTCGTATGCGGATTTGAAAAGAAAAGACATGGAATATCGGGTTGGAGACAAGGTATTTCTCAAAGTCTCACCTGGAAGAAGGTGCTTAGATTTGGCCGTAAGGGCAAATTGAGTCCGAGATTCATCGGCCCGTATGAAGTATCTCGAACGAGTTGGGCCATGGCGCATCGATTAATTTTACCCCGAGCTCGAAAAGATTTACAACGTTTTCCATGTCTCGATGCTTGACGATATAGATCCGAATTCGTCGCGTAATCACTCCATCCGAGATTGAGATTCACCTAATTTGAGTTATGAAGAAGAGCCGTTAGCATTCGATGCGTGAAGTAAAAGAGTTGCAAAATAAGAAAATCCCATTAGTGAAGGTGGTGTGGCATAAACACGGAATTGAAGAAGCCACTTGGGAACCCGAGAACTCTATGAAAGAGCGATACCCAAACCTATTTACCGGTAAGATTTTCGGGGACGAAAATTTCTTAAGTGGGGGAGAGTTGTGACATCCCTAAAGTGACCCTAGTCGAAAAGCGGTTTCGGGACCGCTAAACCGAGTCACTAAATCATTTGAGTATGATAGTTACTGTCTAAATATGTGAAAATGCATGTGTGAATTTTTAATTCTTTGATTTAGTTAATTTGAATGTGAATTGAAAGAAAAGGACTCATGTGAAAGGATTCAATTATATGTGGCTAATTTTAAGAGGTTAATAAAGGAATGAAGTAAAATAAATGGAGTTGCATGTCAAATAATCCATTTGACAAGGATAGTGGCCGCCATGACAAAATTATGGGCAAGGAAACATGTTTCCAACATGTTATGTTAGTGGGGTATGTAGAAAACAATAGAATAAAAGCTAGTAATAAAGAAAGGGAAAAAAAGGAAAATGATGATAGCAAAAAAAGTGTGTGGATGCCTCCCCCATTTGCCGTGAAGTGAACAAAGAAAAGAAAAAAAAGTGTTCATCTTTGAACATGCTTGGCGAATTGAAGAAGAAAGCAAGAGAAGGTTTGGTCACCCTTGAGCTTGAATTAAGGTAAGTGAGTTCATGTTGGTTCTTGAAAGGTTAGCATACTTTAAGCTAGCTACTAAAATTTCCTACTTAGCCATGTCAAAATCTTGGTTGTGTGGTAATATTGGGTAATCGGCCATGGAAGAAATTGAGGAAAAGGATTGTTGTCTTTGTGTTGTAATGAGTATTTGTGGATGGGTGAAGTTTGAGTTAGTTAAGTGTTCATGTAGATGATTTGGGTGATAGGAAAAAATCGGCTTGTGTGTATGGATAGTTGCCGAATGTGTGTATAGTCAAAGAAGAAATCCTTAAAGTGTCTAGTTAATTGATGTTAGGTAAATGGTGTGTGTAAATTATTTAAAATAAAATAATTGTATGAGTATTAAGGATGGTACATGAATTGACCTTAGAAGAAATTTTAGTATAATATGCTTGGATGTTAATAGGTTATTGCTTTAATGACCGGGTGTGTCAAGGGATAATGCATGGACTAATTGATTAATATGTGTTAAGGGAAGGTGAATAAATGTCTATTTGATAAGCTATATATATATTCGGCTATGAAGGCTGAAGGTTAAGTCATAGAGATTTTGGTGATATTCATATTCGGTCATAAGGGTTATATGTGTAACTTGGCTATGTGGGTTACTGAGTTAAGGTAAATTGCTTATTTGATATGGGTATTCGCCATAAGCTAGCATGATGGGACTTTAATAAGATAAATTTGTTTGAATTAAGCCCAAGAGCTTAGAGGATCGAAGTTGGACAAGGGGAAAGAAAAAGTAATTGAATAGCCGTTGAAGACATTCGACAACATCCGAGGTAAGTCATTAAGCATATATTTGGTATTGATTTAAATGATCATAATATATATGCAATTGTGTTTAATGAAATGATGTGTAAATGGAAATGTATGTGTATGGAATGATGCCATCGTTGAATGTATAAAGGTGGTAAATTGCATAAAGTATTGGTCTCGGCACTAAGTGTGCGGGTATAAATGGACACGGTGACAAGATTGGCACTAAGTGTGCGGGTATAAATGGACACGGTGACAAGATTGGCACTACGTGTGCGGGTTTAAAATTGTACAGCACTAAGTGTGCGAATTTGATTATATAGCACTATGTGTGCAAGCTGATTTTATAGCACTAAGTGTGCAGATTCACTATATGCTCTTGCATTACAATTGGCACTGAGTGTGCGACATTATCGAGTTAATCCCGGACAGCGGATCGGGTAAGTACCTTGAGCTCATGACGAATAGGCAATATGTTCATGCTCGGGGTTGAGCTTCGTAAGCTTTAAATCTATGTGATGATTGCAATTGTGTGATTGTGGTGAAAATGAGTTAGTGTGTGAAAATGCCTCAAATATCTTATTGTGTAGAATATGAAATGTGGATGTATGACTTGGTATGAGATTGAACCGAAAGGTCCGAGGAATTATGGTATAGTTTGGTATGGATGAGTACCTAGCCTCGTTTATTGTTTCATGTTGTGATAACTTTATTAATGGATGGTGGTTGAATGCTTATGACTTCTGAGTTATAAACTCACTCGGTGTTTTCTTGTCAACCCTTTTAGGTCTCTTGGACTCGTATTGTTTGCGTGTTCGGAACCGTCGTTGAAGTCATCACACCGCTGGAAATCTTTTGGTATTGTCTTCGTAGTTGAACTAGGAGAACATTTGGCATGTATAGGCTATTATGTTTTGTTGAATTATGGGTTGTAAACTTTAAGCCATGTGAAAATGGCCTATGTGGTCGTTGAGTGGGATGCTAGAACCTATAGCCACGAGTCTTAGAAACTTTAATTTTGATAAGGTGGCCATAATTTGTGTCATGTATGATGGATGATTAGTAAGGTCAAGGAAAGATTCATGAAATTGGCATAGTCTACTGCAGTAACGGTTGCGGACAGCAGCAGTGATATGAGATTGAAAAATCACTAAAAATAGTAGAAGTAGAAATAAATAGTGAATAAATTATGAAATTGAACCTTGATGAATCTACTTTCATATGGACGAAACGAAACGACCATATGAGTAGTATACTGAGAGATATTAAAGTTCTCGTGAGACAGGGCCAGAACGGTTTCTGGATCCCCTGTCTCGACTTTGAAAATTTACTATAAATTATCCAGAAATAATCAGAAGTCATGCCTTATATGTGAAGATTCCATTTTGAGTCTAGTTTCATTAGAAACAAACGGCACCAGTATTAAAGCGCTGTACAGAGAGATATTCAAGTTGTAACGTGCGAAGGTCAGTGTAGTCGACCCCTGTAACATGGGTGACTTTAACTAATAAACTGTACCAATTAGCACAGCCAAAAATTCTAGAAATAAATCCATGGATAGATATATGAGTATAGTTTTAGGGAAAATTTACGGAATTGGTTTTCAAGTTCTGGAACTCGAGATATGATTTTTAAGGTAACAGTGACGCAGTTAGCTAGCCTGCCTGAAACAAAAATTTCATAATTTCCAAGAGGGAAATAAGGGAAGTAAGCCCGGTAACACCTCGTGGTCGAATCCGGTGATGGTCACGGGTTTGGGGTGTTACACCCCCATTTCCGTGAGTTGAAGAAAAGAAAAGAAAAAAATTTGTTCATCCTTTTCATTCTCTCTTGACCGAAAATTCTAAGGAAGAAGAGGGAGTTCTTGCTTCATGCTTGGTTTGGAAGAGGATTAGGAGGAGGTTTGGCCATACTTGTGTCTAGATTAAGGTATGTTTAAGGTTGTGCCATGAGATTCATGCATGTTTTTAGTTTCTAGCTTGATGTTCTTATTAGCCCATGGTTCAAATCTTTGCTATGTCATGGGGATGATATTCGGCCAAGGGGGATGTTGTGTTAATGCCATTGCATGCTAAATATGAAGCTTGATAATGATACATGTGATGGTGGGTTGAGGACTCTTGGATTTTCTTTTAGCATTTTTGAGTGAGACATTAAGTTCTTTGTTTAACCATGACCAAAATTGAAACGGTATGGTGTTGGGGTGTATTCGGCCATGGTATATCCATAAGTATGATTTATGCATATTGCATGGTAGGTAAGATTTGAGCTTTGGATATATGTTTATATTTGGATATAAGAAACTTGAGATTCGGCCCTTGCACCTATATGTACATATGTTTGCACATGATGTATTGGTATGACATATATACTATCTCAAGGTATATATTTACTTATGATGATGTTTCGGTTATGAAGTAAATGATAGATGTGTATTGAACTACAATATGTAATGCATTAGTTAGTAAAATGTATGCCGTTCATGTGTGGTATTAAACATGTAATTGGCCTCAACATCAACATGCATAATCGGCCACATGAAAGAGTACATAGGTTGATGTGTTGTTCGGCCATAAGTAAGCATGTTGAAGGCTTTATCTCGACCTAGAAAATTCGGCTAAGGAGAGTACTAACTAATGTGTTGAGTTTGATGCATGATTTCACATGTATGTGACTTTAATGTCTAATGTATAAGTGTGGGCTAAGTGCCTTGTGTTCCTCTTTTCGATGCTCAAATGATTAAATCGATTTATTTATTTAATTAAGCTCAAGAGCAAAGGGGATCCAAATCCGATAAAGGGAAGGAAAAAGTGATCGAATAACCGTCGAAATCGCTCGACCACGTCCGAGGTAAGTCTTCGAGTAATGATCCTACTTGTATTATATTGAAATGATTTGTCATATTATGGCGGATAGCCGAATGTGCGTAGGGACTACGTTGTAAAGTCGATTGAAATCATGCTCTTTGTGTGTGGCTATTGAGCTGAAATTGGAAAGGTTTGATAAATGTTTTGTGTTTGAGCCTTAGTAGCGAAAATGAAATATGGATGTGTCGTGATTATTGATATATGTGCGTGAGCAATTGAATGATACCCAGCTAAGCCCGAAGGCATTTATGCTAGTGATTATATCCGGTTAAGACCAAGGCATTTGTGCGAGTTGCTATATCCGGTTTAAGACCAAGGCATTTGTGCGAAGTTGTTATATCCGGCTAAGACCAAGGCATTTGTGCGAAGTTGCTATACCCGGGTTAAGACCAAGGCAATTGTGCTTGTGGTTATATCCGCTAAATTCAAGAAACTTGGTTTGAAGGTGAGCGTTTTGTGCTGCAATAAATTCAATTAATACTCGAAAAACCCAAACAATAAGGTATGTTTGCATGTGCATCGGAAAAGTCGATTCGTTTGAAATAGTATTCGTTCAATCGACTAACGAACTTTCGGCTCTTAGATAGGTTGATACCTTGTGTGTGTATATGTTGATGAAGTGTGAAGTAAGTATGATTATGAGGATGTGTATTAATAAAGTGATTCATTTAGCTATGTGAATGTAATACTTTAGTCAAAGCTGATTTCATTACTTGAGACTTA